>NW_023270268.1:15304333-15399418 GCF_011800145.1 Mirounga leonina | reverse complement strand
AAAGAAAGAAAGAAAGAAAGAAAGAAAAAGAAAGAAAGAAAGAAAGAAAGAAAGAAATGAATATTGGGGGCCTGACAGGGATGTGGCTAGCTTTCCAACTTCTTCCGTAAAATGATTTCAAGGCACAAATCCAAAATTCTCTGCCCCATCACTCAGCATCTTGCTGCCTGGCCAACGCGTCACATATCAGACTTCCCTGGTTCTAAATGACTATCACTATTTTCCATCCCCCCGGAAGGGAGGTGAAGTGCCGAGGACCACTGTTTTACAGAACGCTGGGCAGTTGTGCTTTGCATGGCCCTGAGCTAGATACAGTCAGTGCATCACCACTGCATTCAGGAGGCTTGGTTGATGACCTTTGGGTTGCCAGCCAAGGTACAATGTCACTGGATGCCTGGAACCCTCATTTGGCTTCTTAGGGTTAACCCAAAATGCAGAACTGTATAGAAAGTTAGGCCCAGGGGCGCCTGGGTGGCTCAGATGGTTAAGTGTCTGCCTTCGGCTCAGGTCATGATCCCGGGGTCCTGGGATCAAGCCCCGCATCGGGCTCCTGGCTCGGCGGGGAGTCCGCTTCTCCCTCTCCCTCTGCTTCTCCCACTGCTCATGCTCTCTCTCTATATATATCTCTGTGTCTCAAATGAATAAATAAAATCTTAAAAAAAAAAAAAAAGAAAGAAAGTTAGGCCCAGGGCCATCTTTGAGCATAACCAGCCTGCCTTCACATGGATCGTTGAGTAAACAAGCCCAGAGCGATTAAGCGACGGGGTGGACCAGTTTCTCAAAGCTGTTGACAGTGTCAGGCCACAACCCCAGATTTCCTGACCTCTGGCCCAGAGAGCTGTTATTACTCTTGATTTTCTTCATGAGACACTCAGGTTGTCACTAGTGAACAGTATGCTCTGTGTGGCGATGCTGTTCTTGCTCCCTGGACGCCCCCTTGCTCTTTTTCATCCATTATTTCCTACTCTTCCTTCAAAATTCAGCTCCTCAAGTCTTCTCTGGCCCCAAGTATGAGACAGGGGACCCTCCACGTGCCCCACTGTGTTCCCTACATACACAACACCCACAACGTTGCACCGGAACCCCCCACGAACCTGTACATTCTTTGAGGGTAAAGATTAGGACTGCTTTGATTTATACAAAAACAATGCCCAACACAATGTCTGACACATGTTGGTGGCTCATTCCTGTCTGGTGAAGGACAATATGAGCAACGTTATCATCAGATACTGCCAGGTACGGTGGTGATAAGCTTTACTTTATGGGCTCTCTGGAATTCTAGAGTCCACACTGATGGCAATGACAATTAGTTATTTAAAAGATAAATAAAAACACACGAGTGTGTTAAGCAAGGTCCTGGTGTGGTAAAAGCCCATTTTCCAGATGAGGACTGGGAAGGGGAAGTCCAGAGAAGAGCGGAGATCATATAACAACTTAGTAGCCAGACTTGAACATCAAGTGCCCAATAAGGAACACATGCTCTTGTCACTAGATTTGCTGCCTCATTTTCACTTAGACAAGAAAGTCTTTCTCAGTAGGGTCTTCCATCCTCTGCCCCTTAGGAAGACAGAAGATTGTGGGTTTCCCTGGTCCTGTACCCAATGTTTCCCATTATCTCGTCTGGCCAAGGTTAAAGTGTAACCAAACAGCTAAGACTTCTTAGGTTCTTATCACTGGAAACATCAGCTTTGGAGGCAGAAATGGGCCCAAAAACTTCTTAGATGTGAGACCTGTGAGTCATGGTGTACCTATTATAACTATGTCAAGTATTGCAGGAAAGGAAGAATGGCTTCCCTTCCTGGCTCGGATTGGAGGAAATTGTTGGCTTCTTGCAGTCCTCCACCTTTTCACTCAATGAGGTTAACTCAATCAGGCACCTGGAAAAGAAATGTTGTCTAGATCAGGACTGAAGTGTCATAAGGTTTTTGCTGTAAATAATAAGCATTCTTTACAACCTGTCAATTATATAGCAGTTAACACTAATCGTAGTTATTATTCATTACTGGTATCTATTTCTATGTCAGACTTAGGGTGGAGATGGAGAGTGAGGCTTGGAAAGAATAGTAGTGAGAGGCTCTTAGGTTGGATGCACACCCTCTGCTTCTCGTCAATTCTGCAGCCTAAAGTCTGGGAGGCCACTAAGTGCCACAGCCCCCTGCTGGCCACAAGCTGCAGTGACATCACTGAACTTGGCCTTGAAGACCCAATCCAGAGGAGCACTGGGGGCTGTGGAATGGGGCAGGGGCATCACTTATAAAGCTCACCCCACTTATTACAGCCAGAGCCTGAAATGGACACAGCCAGGTGCTCCTAGAGCCTCTAAAACCCCAAATGTTGATGGAAAGTATGTACGTGCTTGTACACTGTTGAGTGCTTCCTTGGAGAATCAGGATGGCTATATGAAGTACCTTAAAGCTTCATAAACATTTATGAAGTCCTAACACCCTACTGCCTCTTTTTTTTTTTTTTTCAAAATGAAACGTCTTGTTTTATTAACAAGCAAAATATGATAAAAATCTAACTCACATGGTAATAACTTGTGTAGGAACATCAACCATCTGAAGGATATGTGGGTGCTGGGACGTGAGTAGAAAAAATCCTAGGCATCGTGGTCAAACACAAGAAATTTTGTGAATCTCTAACCCAGAGTTAAGTCATTCTAAAAAGCTTCATTACATGGCTTTCTAGCCCCAGCTAGATCCGAAGAAGGGAATCAACAAGAAAATGTGAGTACTATTGGAGGTAAGCAGGCTGCCACAGGAAAAAAAAAATGGAGCAATGACAAAAACCTCTAAGAACCCAGCTCCATGACTAGAGGACCGCTGAGTGGGTCATCAAATGCCCAACACACCTCTGTAACCCTTGAGTGGGAGTGGACCCGGATTTTGTAGGATCTGAAGCTTATATAATTTAAGGGACTTTTTTCTTTCTTTCTTTCTTGCTTTCTTTCTTTCAGATTTATTTATTTATTTCAGGGGGTGGGGGAGAGAGAGAGAGCAGGGAGGAGGGGCAGAAGGAGAGGGAGAGAGAGTCCCAAGCAGACTCTGAGCTAAGCCAAAGCCTGACATGGGGCTCGAACTCATAACTTCAAGATCATGACCTGAGCTGAAACCAAGAGGCAGTCCCTTAACCAAATGAGCCACCCAGGTGCCCCTAAGGGACTTTTTTTTTTTTTTTAAGATTTTATTTATTTATTTGTCAGAGAGAGAGGGGGGAGAGAGAGAGCAGAATCAGGGGGAGCAGCAGACAGAGGGAGAAGCAGACTCCCCGCTGCGCAGGGAGCCTGATGTGGGGCTCAATCCCAGGACCCTGGGATCATGACCTGAGCCAAAGGTAGACTCTTAACCGATTGAGCCACCCAGGCGTCCCCTAAAGGACTTTCTTTAAGAAAAAGAATACTAGTATGTAATGCACAATTAGATATAAAAGTGAATATTTATTTCCACTGGGAAAAACACACACATACCGAATTACCAGAGTTCTGAAGAGTTACATCTCCTTTTACTGAGATTTCTCAGCAATTTAACAGAAGTGTTTACATGCAAATAATTCCTTTGCAACCTTGCTTCCTTCCCCACCTCAAACATGCTCAGCTAGAGCCCGCACTCATGGGCCTGTGATAATGCTGGGTCCTGGCACTTAAATTTCATTACTTTTCTTCTACAGAGGGAACATTGGTTCCCTGCTCCTCAAATGCCCCTGAAACGCACAAAAGAGGTAAATTCATATGCAGTTTACCTTGTTAAAAAAGGCTGAGAAGTACACACTTCTTTTAAAAGAAGAGTCTTTGTCTTTTATTTATTTTTTATTTTTATTTTATTTGTTTAAGTAAGCTCTACACCCAACGTGGGGCTTGAATTCAAGACCCCAAGATCAAAAGTCACATGCTCTTCCAACTGAGCCAGCAAGGTACCCCTAGGAGGTACACATTTTAATATTTCCCTTAGAAAGTGTAGGATTTTTTTTCCTTTAAATTTTTTTCACGTAGAAAAGTATCACACAATAAAATTGACTATTGGCAGTGTGTACAGTTCTGAGAATTTTAACACATGTAATTAATTCATGTAATCACCACCACCATCAGGATACAGGACTGATAGATCTATCACCTGAAAACAAAACAAAACAAAACAAAACCCTCCTTTGGGCAAAGGTATATAAACTTAAAAACAATATTGGAGGGGCGCCTGGGTGGCTCAGTTGGTTAAGCGACTGCCTTCGGCTCAGGTCATGATCCTGGAGTCCCGGGATCGAGTCCCGCATCGGGCTCCCTGCTCGGCAGGGAGTCTGCTTCTCCCTCTGACCCTCCCCCCTCTCATGTGCTCTCTCTCATTCTCTCTCTTAAATAAATAAATAAAATCTTAAAAAAAAAAAAAAACAATATTGGAAGAAGTAATTCTCATTAGCTGTGACACTCATTACTATGAAATACTTCATTTCTCCCAAATGATGGCCTGAGGAGGTGCTGCTATAACAAGAATCTGTATCACATTAGACAAATTGCTGGTGCGCTTCAGGAACATTGCCTGGACTGAACATTGTCTGGACTAGATTCTTTTTTCCATGTGGTCAAAGCTTAACATCTCCTTTCTGACCAAAACTTTCCAAATTGTTTGTTTTTTTTAAATTACTAACTTCTTTCTAAAGTTATTATTTTAAAAAGTACTGTGTTCTCCAACAAAATCAAACCAGGAACTCCAAGCTTTGGCCACAGAGAGAGAATGCCCAGATGGGGACAAATGTGAATGAACCATGCAACGGGGACCAGGCCCTCCTTTGCCAACATGCTTTTGGTGTTGTCTCACTTCGACCCCACCTTGCCATCATCATGGTCGCCTCAAGGTACTCTGATCCCTCTGTGTCAGTCTGACCCAAAAACCCCATTCTCGTGGACTCCCTAATTAAATTAAAAAGGGTATAATCAATACCACACACACACACACACACAAAACCCACAGGAAAAAAATGTGTAGGTAAAAAACAAAAACAAAAACAAGAAAAACCACGAGCCATACAATGAGCTGGTTTCTGCTCCCCTGGCTGGTGGACTTTATTCTAGTTCCCCAGCTTAGGTTACCGCACAACCCCCAGCCTCAAAGAATCCTGCCCACACCAGGGCAGCCATAATATAGCAGAGGGTTCAGAATTTGGGCTCTGAAGGGAAATTGCTCAAGTTCAAATCCACACTCTACTGCCTACTTGTTCTGTGACCTTAGACAAGTTACTTAACTTCTCTATGCCTCTGCTTTCCCACCTATATTAATAGGATGCCCTCCATGGTGTTATTGTGGAGAATACATGAGATAATACTCGATAACCATTTCGGATGGAACCTGGCACACAGTTAATGTTTGAGAACTGGTAGCTGTGCTTTATACCTGGGGACATTGACCTCAGTTGAGGTTCTGGAGGGTGTGTGTGCTCCTCAGGTGACTGACAATAGAGATAATCCTACTTCTTAAGTGCATCCCCCCACCATGCTACCCCATCCCATCTATCTACAGGAGGTAGGTTTCTCTCTGTTTTAATAGTACTGTAGCCACAAAACAAATGTCCCATCCAAACTAGTTTTGTAGAGCTATACAAAGAGGATTGTTCTCCCATAGATTTCTATGCCTTTTGTCCTTTTTTGATAGGGATTTACCCAACTGCTTATTATCAGTTTCCTTAATCCCTTGCAGCAGGAAAACAGGTTCCTCTTGAACTTCACCACATAGCATGTTTCCCAACCTGTGGACTGAAAAGAACATGGAAATTTTCTCTAGTCAATGATGGATAGCCAGAGATATTTAGCAACCACATACCTGAGAACTGAGAATTAGGAAGTGAGACCCAAAAAATCTCCCTCTGGAGCCCACAAAACAGATGTCACAAAATCCTGAGCTCTAGAGGAGTCCAAGATGGTGGAGAAGCAGGAGACCTTTGTTTCATCTGGTCCCAGGAATTCAGCTAGATAGCTATCAAATCATTCTGAACACCTGCGAACTCAGCCAGAGATGGAAGAAGAGAAGAGCCGCAGCTCTACAAATAGAAAAGCAACCACTTTCTGCAAGGTAGGAGGTGTGGAGAAGTGAATCTGAGGTGATATATGGGAAGATAAACCGCAAGGGGGAGGGAGACTCCATCAGCTGGCACTGGAAAGTGATACAGCGGCAGAGCACAAAATCAGAGCTTCTAGAAGTCTGCTCCACTGAGGGACGTCCTGGCCTGCAAGGTGCTGAAGTGGCTAAGTGGCGGCACAACCCTAGGTGGGACAGTGTGGTCTCAGAATCCTCCGGGTCACCGGAAGAACCGGAGGTGCCTAAGTGCTGCAGAGCTCTCAGGCATTGGATCCGGGAAGCCGACTGCAAACAGTGAGCCCAGGAGTGGGCTCTCAGCTCAGAGTTGCCAGAAACCATGAACCACAGCATGGTCAGGCAACTGCTCTCCAAGCAGGGGCCAACAAGTGGCAGAACCAGTGAGATGCCCCCACTCTGTCCCCCGGGAAGAGCGGTGCCAGAGCGCACCGCAAGAATTTGCAGGGTTTGGAGACTTCAAACTAGGTCGTGTGCCAGAGATAGAAATGCTCAGTCACAGTCCAGGTGAGCATGGAGTCAGGCTGGAGACCAGGGAGACGGGAGTGATTGACGGTTTTTCCCTGAGGGCGCACTGAGGAGTGGGGCCCCAAGTTCTCGGCTCCTCCAGGGCCAGGGACTGGGAGGCCGCAATTTTCATTCTCGTCCTCCAAAGCTGTGCAGAAAGCCTTCAGGGAACAAAAGCCACATAGAGCAAACCAGAGCAGATTACTTAGCCTGGCCCCCGGAAAAGGCAGTGCAATTCCGCCTGGGGCAAATACACTTGAGAATCAACGCAAGAGGCCCCTCCCCCAGAAGATCCGCAAGAACATTCAGCCAAGACCAAGCAAGTTTACCGATCAATGAGAACTGCAAAACTCCCGCGCTAGCAGAATACAGTACATAGAATTCATGGCTTTTTCCCCAGGATTCTTTAGTCTTTCAACTTTAATTCTTTTTTAATTTTTTTCTCTTTCCTTTTTCAACTAATTTCTTATTTTATCAACTCTTTTTAAAATCTTTTTTAATTTTTTATTTTTACAGTTACATTCTATCTTCATTGTATTTAATTTTATTTTTGTATATGTATGTATACGTTTTTCTTTCTTTACAATTTTGGGATGCAGTTTCTTCTAACAGACCAAAATACACCCAAAATCTAGGGTATGGCTCTCTTCTATTCATCTGTCTGATCACATTCTCTCTCTCTTTTTTTTCTTCTTCCATTTTTTTTGTGTTTTTTTTTTGTTTTTTTGTTTTGTTTTGTTAAAGTCTTTTTAAATTTTCATCTTTATAGTCTATCCTTTCAATGTATTTAATTTTATTTTTGTATATATATAAGTTTTTCTTTCTTTACAATTTTAGAATCTAGTTCTCTAACAAATAGACCAAAACACACACAGGATCCAGTGTATTGCTCTATTCTGTTCACCTGTCTGATTATATTCTCTCTTTTTTAAGTTTTTTAAAATGTTTAAAAATTTTTTATTTTTTTATTTATTTTTTTTTTGGTTTCGGGTCTCTTCTGATTTGTTTAGTGTATATTTCTCTAGGGTCATTGTTGCCATTTTAGTATTTTGTTCTCTTGTTCATTATTTCTTCTCTGGACAGAAGGACAAGACAGAAAAACTCACCTCAAAAAAGAGAACAAGAAGCAGTACTGACTATTAGGGACCTAATCAGTATGGACAGAAGAATTAATACCTATTAATACCTATTCTTCTGAAGCTGTTTCAGAAAATAGAAATGGAAGGAAAACTTCCAAACTCTTTCAATGAGGCCAGCATTACCTTGATCCCAAAACCAAGACCTCACCAAAATGGAGAATTACAGACCAATATCCCTGATGAACAGGGATGTAAAAATTCTCACCAAAATCCTAGCCAAAAGGATCCAACAGTACATTAAAAGGATTATTCACCACGACCAAGTGGGATTTACTCCTGGGCTGCAAGGTGGTTCAACATCTGCAAATCAATCAATGTGATACACTACATAAATAAAAGAAAGGATGAGAAACATATGACCCTCTCAGTTGACATAGAAAAAGCATTTGACAAAGTACAGCATCCTTTCTTGATTAAAACTCTCCACAGTGTAGGGATAGAGGGAACATACCTCAATATCATAAAAGCCATCTATGAAAAGCCCACAGCAAATATCATTCTCAATGGTGAAAAATTGAGAGCATTTCCCCTTAGATCAGGAACACGCCAGGGATATCCACTATCACCACTGCTGTTCAATATAGTACTAGAAGTCCTAGTCTCAGCAATCAGACAACAAAAAGAAATAAAAGGCATCTGAATCAGCGAAGAAAAAGTCAAACTCTCACTTTTCACAGATGACATGATACTCTATGTGGAAAACGCAAAAGACTCAACCCCAAAATTGCTAGAACTCGTACAGGAATTCAACAAAGTGGCATAAAATCAATGCACAGAAATCATTTGCATTTCTATACACTAACAAAGGCACAGAAGACAGAGAAATTAGAGTTGATCCCCTTTACAATTGCCCCCAAGACCATGAGATACCTAGGAATAAACCTAACCAAAGAAGCAAAGGATCTGTACTCAGAAAACTACAGAACACTCATGAAAGAAATTGAAGAAGGCACAAAGAAATGGAAAAACATTCCATGCTCATGGATTGGAAGAACAAATATTGTTAAAATGTCTATGCTACCTAGAGCAATCTACACATTCAATGCAATCCTTATCCAAAATACCATCAGCTTTTTTCACAGAGCTGGAACAAATAATCCTAAAATGTGTATGGAGCCAGAAAAGACCCCAAATAGCCAGAGGAATGTTGAAAAAGAAAACCAAAGCTGGTGGCATCCCAATTCCAGACTTCCAGCTCTATTACAAAGCTGTCATCATCAAGACAGCATGGTACTGGCACAAAAACAGACACATAGATCAATGGAACAGAATAGAGAGCCCAGAAATGGACCCTCAGTTCTATGGTCAACACATCTTCAACAAAGCAGGAAAGAATGTCCAATGGAACAAAGACAGTCTCTTCAACAAATGGTGTTGGGAAAATTGGATAGCCACATGCAGAAGAATGAAACTGGACCATTTCCTTATACCACACAAAAAAATAGACTCAAAATGGATGAAAGAACCAAATGTGAGACAGGAATCCATCAAAATCCTAGAGGGGAAGACAGGCAGCAACCTCTATGACCTCAGTCACAGCAACTTCTTACTAGATACATCTTCAAAGGCAAGGGAAACAAAGGCAAAAATGAACTATTGGGACTTCATCAAAATAAAAAGCTTTTGCACAGCAAAGGAAACAGTTGACAAAACCAAAAGACAACAGACAGAATGGGGAAGATATTTGCAAATGACATATCAGATAAATGGCTAGTATCCAAAATCTAAAAGAACTTATCAAACTCAACACTCAAAGAACAAATCATCCAATCGAGAAATGGATAGAAGACATGAACAGACATTTCTGCAAAGAAGACATACAACTGGCCAACAGACACATGAAAAAGTGCTCAACATCACTTGGCATCAGGGAAATACAAATCAAAACTACAATGAGATACCACCTCACACCAGTCAGAATGGCTAAAATTAACAAGTCAGGAAACAACAGATGTTGGCAAGGATACGGAGAAAGGGGAACCCTCCTACACTGTTGGTGGGAATTATAGCTGGTGCAGCTACTCTGGAAAACAGTATGGAGGTTCCTCAAAAAGTTGAAAATAGAGCTACCCTATGACCCAGCAAGTGCACTACTGGGTATTTACCCCAAAGATACAAATGTAGTGATCCGAAGGGGCACCTGTACCCCAATGTTTATAGCAGCAATGTCCACAATAGCCAAACCATAGAAAGAGCCCAGATGTCCATCAACAGATGAATGGATAAAGAAGATGTGGTATATATATACAATGGAATACTACTCAGCCATCAAAAAAATGAAATCTTGCCATTTACAACAACATGGATGGAATTAGAGGGTATTATGCTAAGCGAAATAAGTCAATCGGAGAAAGAAATTATCATATGATCTCACTGATATGTGGAATTTAAGAAACAAAACAGAGAATCATAGGGGAAGAGAGGAAAAAATAAAACAAGACAAAACCAGAGAGGGAGACCAACCATAAGAGACCCTTAATCATGGGAAACAAACTGAGGGTTGCTGGAAGGGAGGGAGGTGGGTGATAGACTTTAAGGCATGTGAGGTAATGAGCACTGGGTATTATATAAGACTGATGAATCACTGACCTCTACCTCTGAAACCAATAATACATTATATGTTAATTAATTGAATTGAAATTAAAAAAAAAAATCCTGAGCTCTAGATGAATCCACTGTCCCCTACAGGCAAAGGGAAGATTGGAAAGGACAAGACTGTTATTAGTCCTTTCCTTAAAATAAAAAGGTCTGACATCCATAAAGGAGAGGACTACCAGGAAACAAAACAAAACAAAACAAAATATGGGGCACTTGGCTGGCTCAGTTAGTAGAACATGCGACTCTTGATGTCAGAGTTGGGAGTTTGTGCCCATGCTGGGCATGGAGCCTACTTAAAAATAAATGAATGAATGCATGAATAAATGAATGGATGAATGAAACAAAAGTCTGTTTTTTTTTCCTCTGGTGCCATAAAATCCTCATGTACTCAGGAAACAATTTTTGACAATTTCCTTATGTCACAGGATGGGATTGTGGGTCATGTGTGATGTTTGCCCCCATTTTCCCAGAATTGTGAATAAGGGTCATCACTGAAAACAAAAGTCACCAGGGAGCGCAGAGTCTCACGTCAGAGAACGTGCAGAAGCTGGGGCCAAATGCCCCCTTCCAAGACTTACCAGAAGGGGCCATCTTAGCAGAACCATCTCCTCCCTCCAATGCACCCCTGTCCACACAAGAGGGACCTGAGGAGAGAGGAGGCATCACTTTTTGAGGTGGACTGGTGGGAAGCATTTGCAAAATGAAACTATTTTGCCTTTCCTCCTCCTGCTTCCACAACCCCAAACCCAAGTGCAGGGGAACTTAAGAGAGTCACCTGGGATGGTTGAGGCTGGCAGGCAGGCATTTTATTCTTTGTGTTGCCACCACACTCGCCATCCGGCACCACAACCCACTTTCCCCGCTCCCAGGAGGTAAGAAAGAGGCACATGCATGCCCAAAGGCCCAAGGGATGGAAGGTGAGCTCTATGGCTACAGCCTTGCCTGAGACCACCACAGCATGTGTAAAGGGTGCCCCCACATCTGACCAATGCTGCCACGAGCTGGGGGTCTGCCAGACAAAGTGGCTAGATTTCCAGAGGGACCACTCGCACCTTGGAGGGCTACTTAGAGGCACCCCCTGTCAGCAGGGCCCATTGGAGCTCACAGAGAAGAGTGAGGGCAAAGGCTTACAACCCCCCCACCCCCCACTTCACTCCTAGCTAATAGACCCCCAAGTCTAGTCTATGGGGGATGGTTGAGAAGGAGGAGAAATCATGTGACTCAGAAATGAGATAGAAGTTTTCAATGAATAAGACTGAATTTTAAGACCAAAATGGGTTGTTTTACAAATGAAAGTAAAAGGCTATAGTGTTAGGTGGGAGACTTAATCCAGCCCAGTCAGTTGAAATTATGGGGAAAACATGTCATGATTTGGATTCTTCAATATACCGGGTACTCATACCATTTTTGCTTCATCCCCAGTCACTGACAAGATAGATGGTAATTTCTAATAAAATTACAGCTTCAAAAAAAGGCCAAAAAGGGGAATATATTATATATATATGTATATATATGTGTATATATATATGTGTGTATATATATGTATATATATGTGTGTATATATATGTATATATATGTGTATATATATGTGTATATATATGTGTATATACACACACACACACACACATATATATATATATATATATATAAAAGGATGTTGTGACAAGACGTACTGGCTGAGGAGAATAGCACCGGGAACCTCATGTGTAGCTCAGAGTTTCCAGCAGCCATATGACATTCACCGTCCATTAGTAGGGAACAATAACAAAAAATAAGCCATGGTTCACGAAGAGAAATAAATAAACATTTCCTGGGCCCTGAGTTCTCAGAATTTATCATCAGACTCTCGCTTATTGTAAGGAGGTTTCCCTACAGCCGTTTTTACAGGAAATGCAAAGACATTTCCCATGTGACTCTGGTGCAAAGCCCAGTAAACAGCAGTCCTGAGAACAATGCCGGAGGAACTAGTTCTTCGCAAGATCCTCCAACCCGAGACTGAATATGACGCACCTGTGGCTTGTTTCTGGCTCAACAGGAATCATACTTTGCTCACACACAGGAGCTCATAAGCACCAAGCAAGTTTCCTCTCATTAATCCCCAAAGCATTTCTAAGGCAGGAGAACAGGAGACCAAGGGTAGGCTCCTGCTATTTTAAGAACCATTTAACAAGGTGACTTGGGTTCCAGTACCATGGAATTGAAAAACTGAGAACAATGATTTTTTAGGGTTGGTGTGAGGAGCTGGTAAGAGAAAGCTGTATTGAGAGGTCAAGACTTGAATGGGGTATTGAGTGAGAAGTTTGTTAAATGCCCATGCCTCCCCACTTCCAAGGAAACAAAATCCCTACAGAAAAGCAAGCTCTAAAAACTCACAACAGCAGCATGAAATGAAGAGGCAAGGGGCACAGCACACACTTAATGTGGAAATGCTCTGAAGTATCCCTCTGCTGCCTCCCATCAGCCATGGCCAGGCTGGGAATGGAGGCCTGAAGTGAGAAACAGATCTGTCTCCACTTATGATGGGGTTACCCACCTAGAAACCCATTGCAAATTGAAAATATCCTAAGTTGAAATGCATTTAGTACCCCTAACCTACCAAACGTCATAGCTTAGCCCTGCTGATCTTCAGTGTGCGCAGAACACTTCCATTAGCGTACGGTTGGGCAAAATCATCTCACACAAAGCCCACTTGACAATGAAGTGTTGGCTCTCTCATGTAATTTGGTGAACACTCAACGGAAAGTGACAAAGAGAATGGCTATATGGGTACAGATTGTCAGGATCCCTACTGGTTGTTTACCCCTGGGATCACATGGCCAACTGGGAGCAGGGGCTGCCCCCGCTCAGCATCACCGGAGAGGATCATAGGGCATAGCGCCAGCCCAGGAGAAGATCCAAGTTCAAAACTGGAAGTTTCTATGGAATGCCTATCACTTTCACAACATCATAAACAGAAAAACTGTGAGTTGTGAGTCAGGGACCATCTGTAGTTGCACTTGCTGGCACTGTATTTTGTGGGTGGTTACCATGGCAACCTGCCTCTCTGCTCAAATGCTGAGAGTCTTTCAGTATCACATCCTTATGTTCTATGGGCCCAGAGGAAAAGTACTAGAAAGGAGGTATAATGAGGGGGAGGGGTGAGGACCGATGAAGGATGTGAAGCAAATAGACTGTTGGAGGATCAGGACAGATTTGCCTGCTCTATTGGAGTTCTCAAGAGAGAGGCAGAAGATAGGTGGGCTTTAGATGTGGCTCCTACTCTATATCCTGCAACAAATCCATTCATTCATTCATGTATACACTTGCTCCTTCTTACATTAAATTTCATGGAGCACCAACCACGTTCCAGGTACTATACTGGACATTGGAGACATAAAGACAAATAATATACAGTCCCCACACTGAGGGAGCTCATAGTCTACATGGGAGATACACTCTCTCTCTCTCAGCCATAATATAGTGTTACTACAAAAATATATATAAAATACCATGGAGGGCACCTGGGTGGCTCAGTTGTTAAGCGTCTGCCTTCGGCTCAGGTCATGATCCCGGGGTCCTGGGATCGAGCCCCACATCGGGCTCCCTGCTCCGCGGGGACCCTGCTTCTCCCTCTCCCACTCCCCCTGCTTGTGTTCCCTCTCTCGCTGTGTCTGTCAAATAAATAAATAAAATCTTTAAAAAAATAATAAAAATAAAATAAAATACCATGGAATTGAAAAACTGAGAGCAATGATTTCTTAGGATTGGTGTGAGGAGCTGGTAAGAGAAAGCTGTATTGAGAGGTTAATACTTGAGTGGGGTCTTGAGTGAGACGTTTGTTAAATGCGCTGAAAAGGGGGAATATTGTCCGGGCAGGGCACAATACACACACGTGCTATGTGTTCCACATGTGACAGACTCCAATACTAGCAATAATGACAGTACTTAACAGCACGCCCAGCTTCTGTTCTATGTGCTTTATATGCATTCTCTCACTTACTCCTCACAGTGACTCTAGAGACTGTCATGCTATGCCATTTTACAGGTGAAGTAACTAAAACACAGAGAGGTCAAATAATTTGCCCGAGATCACTCTGGTATTAACATTGGGTGGCAGAGCCATGCCTCTGGCTCTGAAGTCCGTGCTCCTAACCTTGGTGTTATTATGCTCATCCCACTGCTCTGGAAAGGCCAGATCACAGGACACATGGGAAAGGGGGAGAAATAAGACCTGAGACTGTTGAGAAGCAAAGTTTAGGGCTCAGTCATGATATTCTCAAGTACCATTTCAAAATGCTTGAAGTTGGGGGCTTGGGGTCATGAGAAGCCATCATGGGTTTTTAAGCTGGAAAGGGTCATAATGAGAATGATAATAATATCATTGATTTGGGAATCCATGTGTAGAATAGAATGGAGGAGAAACAGACTGAAGATTTCAATGGCGAGGAGGAAGAGAGAGGGAGGAGAGCATGTGTCGTTCCAAACAGGCAAGACCCATGTCATCTGGTTCATCACAGTGCCTGGTATACAATAGGTGTCCAATAAAATGTTGGTTAAATGAATCTTTCAAAGTTGTCTTAGTTGGCTTCCCCTGGAAGCAGACCCTGAAATATGGGTGCCAGGGTAAGTAGTTTATTTAGGAGGTGCAGGGAGCACCAGTATGAAGTGGGAATTGAGGTAGGGAAGGAAGGCAGCCAATGGGGAGTACATTTACTGAGGCAGCCACAATAGTGGGCAACTGGAGCTTGACCCTGTGGGGCAACTTTGGAAGTCAGTACAACACAGACACTTCAGTCATCCCGTGAGAAGAGTGAGGGTGTTGGGGTATTTACACACCAACTCCATCGGTTTGTAGTTGAGGGTTGCTCTTGGGGAGTGTTAATTTCCTGGTACAAGAACAGAGGGGTGTGTGGTTGGGGAAGGGGAGTCAGGCACAGAGGTGCACCTGGAAATCACTGGGGCATGCTGACCATCAGGTGCACGAATGGGGATGGGTAGGGTCTGCTATAAAAATCAGTCTTGCGTCAGTGTTGAAAGAGAGTAGAGGTTGAATTGTGAGATACCGTTTCTCCTAAAAGACCTTTCCCCTTGAGTTTCTATTGGTTTACCCTCACCAGGACATAGGCATGTTTTCCTTTCTCCAAAAGGGATTGTGTTCGCAGTTGTGGGAAACTGGTGTTTTAGACCCTTGAACTTTATTACTTGGGTAAGTGCCAGAAAACTTCACTACACAGTACGGGTAGCTTCTGTAGAAGATTATGTCATTCAAAGTTGAAAGCTGGAAACTCCATCAAACAATATTTATATCAGAGCTTGAGTAAGTAGAAGAGAAGGAAGAGGAGGAAGGGGAGGAGGTGGAGGGGAGAGGGGAGAGGGGAGGAAAAAGACCTCTGCTAAAATTAGCAAGCCCCCAACCCAACTCTTGTATCTCTTTGCCCAAAACTTAGAATAGCACATAAAGTTTCTAAACCAAGGGAACCAGAAACTAACCTGAGATTTTTGTTCCCCCAGCTAACCTTGAAGCATTTATCTGAGAACCCATACTCCTCCCCATTCCCACCCTTTTCCCTCACCTTGTTATCCCCCTCACCTTCCCACCCCACCACCAAGATCTGGTCTACCTAAGTTTTTGTTTTCCATCCAACCGCATCCTATGAAGGTAGGTGTCTGTCTATTCTTCAGTTTGAACAGATAAAAACTAATAATCCCCAAACTTGTAACACCACTGGGTCTGCTCCAGCAGGGAATCAAAGGACACAGACCCACAGAGTCTGTTCTGTTGTGCAAAAACCATGGGTGTTTGTTTCAAAGCATGCTCCTAGGGCTACATCAGAGGCTGAAGCCATGGCTCTGGGGCTAGATTGTTAAATTGAAATAATGTATTGAGTACCTCAGAATAAATGATACTGTCAATGCACTTTTCAGACTTTAAGACAATTTTGCAAGTCAGTACAACACAGACACTTGAGTCATCCTGTGAGAAGAGTATCCAACTTATCAATGGCAGAAAACAGGTGACAAGCCTGCTGGGAGGAGACAGGTGGGCACTTCAGAGACATACAGAGGGAGAACTGTGTTCTTAGTACTGCTCCTCTGGTCAGCACACGCTTCCTTTGGCAAATGAAAATTTCCTCTAATAGTCTCATAAAAAAATAAAAAAATTAGAGCCAACATCAAAACAAACATAAATGGATTTATTTCATAAGTCAATATCAAATTTAAACCTGTCAAAACAGAGACAATTTAAAATCGTGGGTAGACCTCAGTGCCAGTATACCTCTGCCCACCTTTGACATGCTTTCCAGTCACTTTCCAGACATTGCCTCATTTACTCTTTCACCCTCGGGAGAGAGGACAGTTCTGGCAAGTTATAAATATTTCCTGTCCTGGGGTGGGATGGGATGGGAAAGTATGGCTGATGTTGGAAATTTTGAAAAGCACAGCAGGATTATCAAAACACCAAGAATCACCCCCACTCAGGTAAAAGCAAGAACAAAGACACAGGTGTCATTCGAGGACAGACGGTGAGAGACAGCCTTTTACAGAGCAGAGTGTCAAACCAAGCTCATTAGGCCTGGCAGGGCTCATTAAAGAGAGCTTTAGACAGGGCACTGACTCACGGGAGGCGGCTCAAGTGTGGTCCACAGTGGCATGTCCTCCCTGAGGCTGCAACCGCTAACAAGATGGTGATGGAAGGTGGGGGAGCCATCTGTCAGTGTCTTCAGGGACCGCCGGCGCGAAGCCATGGTGCTCTGCCAGGTGCTCACGGAGAGTGTGGTTCTGCTCCACAGCCAGACGAAGTGACTGCACAAGACAACCTGTAGAAACAGGCACGTGACGACCATCAGCTCCCGGATGAGTAAGGGCTCTACCACTCACATTTATTTATAGTTTGGTTCTACTAATTAGCAAATAATAAAAGAAACAGAGGCGATGGTATAAGACGAGTGTATAAAAATCAGACCGCCTGGGTGTAACTCCAGGCTATGTCGCTATGACCACTATCATCTTGGGCAAGTAACCACTCTGGGCCTCAGTTTCCTTATCTGTGCAATACGGACTTTACAGGAATCTTGTGACGATTAAATAAGATGGCAGATGCAAAGAATTTAGTATAATACCTCTCAGTAAAGGGGAACTATTATGAGTGGTAATAAGTCATACCTAGGTAAGAGCAAAACTCATGTGGAAAATTACAATCTCTATATAAGGGATATGTGTGGGGGGAGGGTATGGGCGGTAGCTGATGGTTATTATATCAGCCCGAAGTAGGCAAATATGGTTACTGTGAGCATGATATTAAGCTCTGAGCTTCCTAGAATCTAAGGGAAAAGAGAATCAGTAAGGCCAAATTACTCTCATTATGTTACTAAATACAAAATTGATACATCATTCATTCTCCATAAATTTGTGTGGAATGCCGAGTAACACTAACCCTTCTCCCGCCCCAACCTGCTTCTCTCCCTTCCCCTCTCCTGAGAGAACTACCTTAATTAACCTTCAGGAGAGTCGCCGCCTCAAGCCCTGCTTCTAGGGGACCTGACCTAAGGTACCCCTGTGACTAAGGGACCCAGATTTACTCTAGAGCCATCTGATCAATTCTGGTCAGGCCTTGATAATTTTTTGCCACAATTTCTTTGCGATCCCTCCTGAATGGATATTAGATGAGTACGTGTAGGAATGCTTAACATCATTATTTATTTATGATCGCGCAGATCCAGATGAGAGATCTGAATTTTAAAATTTTATTTTCTCAGGATAAATTGTATTTGCCTCATGTGTGTCTTCAGTCAACTCCACGAAGGCGGGAATACTCTCTACTTTCCCCCATTTTATTGTGTGTGTTCACACAAAGAAGAGCTTGACTATCTGAATGTTAAGGACTGCAGTAAGATGGCAGATTTGGTGGCAGAAGCAGATACAAAACTTTCCCAAGAACGATTGTGGAGAGATGTATCTCCAGTTGCCTCTCTGCTCTCCCTCCATTTGTGATGACCGCCACAACCAATATGGATTGGTGTGTCCCGTCTGACTGCTCAAGCCTGCAGGGAAGGCTCTTGTTGGGGGAATAACAAAGCTCTAACTAGCTGAAGTGAGAGATGAAATTGAGAATCACTTTCAGAAGAAGATAATTAGGTAACACCACCAGAGATACCGTCATTACACTAAGAACCACGAATGTTATGGGGCTCTTGAAGGAGACTGATCTTTTAGCATTTGAAAAATTAATTACACACCGGAGATATTTTTTTTTTAAAGATTTTATTTATTTATTTATTTGACAGAGAGACACACAGCGAGAGAGGGAACACAAGCAGGGGGAGCAGGAGAGGGAGAAGCAGGCTTCCCGCTGAGCAGGGAGCCCGATGCGGGGCTCGATCCCAGGACCCCGGGATCATGACCTGAGCTGAAGGCAAACGCTTAACGACTGAGCCACCCAGGTGCCCCCACACTGGAGATATTTTGCTCACTAAATGATATCTATGTGTCCTGAAAGGCAAATTTTATGGTCCCAAAATGAGTATGTTACTTCATATTCCCCCCTTCTTTATTCTTCACATCTTTATTGGAGGTTCTTATACATCGCTAGCAGGACTAAAAACTAGTAGTGTATTTTAGAAAATTCTATCAAAATTACACAATTTGATCTGCATATTGATCCCAGAAATTTTGGTTCTAAGAATGTATCCGGCAGGTGACTTAACATATGCACATTATAATAGGAAAAGACAGGAAATGACCCACATGTTCGACAGTGAGTAACTAGTTAAATATATCTACATAAAGAAATGGAGCTTCAAAAAAAAGATGAAAAGCCCTCGAGGAATTGATACAGACAGATTTTTAAGACTGTTCAATTTTTCAAAAGCAAGGCATAGAACAGTATGTAGACCCAGCTACCATTTGCATGGGGGGAAAAAAGGGGTGCCTGGCTAGCTTAGTCAGTAGAGCATGTGATTCTTGATCTTGGGGTCGTAAGTTCAAACCCCTTGGGGGGTTCAAGCCCCATGTTGGGTGTAGAGCTTACTTAAACAAAATAAACAAATAAATATATAGGAGAGAAAAAGAACAAGAAACGTCTATCTTATTTGCATGCACATGCATCAGAAATCTTTGGAAATAAGAAACTAATAGTGGTCATTTCCTTATTTCAGGTTAGGAAGAAAATTGGGCAGATGGGCACAGCGGTAGAAGAAAGACTTTTCTCTACAATCCCTTTTATATGCTTGATTTTTGAGCTATGTTTAGTATATTTCTATTTCAAGACAAATAAATAAATGTAATTTAAGATAATCTTTTAAAATGGGTATTATGTGCAGAGGGCTTTGATCACCACACAGCCCTGCTTTCTAGGAGTTTCTAACCCAGTTGATGAGCTAGAAAGCAACCAGTAGGGCACCTGGGTGGCTCAGTCGGTAAGCGACTGCCTTCAGCTCAGGTCATGATCTCAGGGTCCTGGGATCAAGCCCCACATAGGGCTCCCTGCTCCGCGGGAAGCCTGCCTCTCCCTCTCCCACTCCCCCTGCTTGTGTTCCCTCTCTTGCTGTCTCTCTCTGTGTCAAATAAATAACTAAAATCTTAAAAAAAAAAAAAAAGAAGAAGGCAACCAGTAATCATAATGTAATTACTGATATGCCACATTTCTCTAAATCTAAAACACCATTAATTTTAAGTCACAGATTATATAATGTGTCACTAGGAAAAGAAAGAATGTGGCCAATTAAATTATGGCACAATGCTTCCTTTTCATTTAGAATTTTCATGTTGTACCTAATGAGAGACCTCTTTTAGACACTCATTTATACATTGATTTTTATCATATATCACTCTTGCATGGTATATGATGTACAAGAAAAAGTGAAATAAATTAAAGAATTCTTAAAACTTTTTCTTATTACAGTCTAACTCTTCTGAATCTTTTTCACACAGTATTGTCTTTTGTCCTATCAACAGCTTTGGTGATACCACATTTTTGGAAAGTGTTCCTTCCACTGATATTTCCAGAATTTTCTTCCAAGCTGCTGAAAACTTATCTGCAAATTTTGATGCACATACCCAGGCAAACACAAGCATATCATGCCCGTTACATAGCCAATAGTGATTGTAACATGAATCCAAATTCCAGAAGTGTTGAAATGTGGGGGGAAAAGTGCTCCTTATAATTGCTTAATGTAGGAGAGGGACAATTTCAAGACAGAAGAGATCCCTGGGGTATCATGGAAGACTCCTATGGGGGCCAGAATTGAGGCTGGAGTTTAAAGAATGTGAGGGATTTTTGGAGTCAGAGATGAGCAGGATGAATGAGTCATGTAAGCAAAATAGCCTGGCAAAGGAAGTGGAAATTGCATCTGGAGGAGGGAAAGAAGACGATGTGGCCTTGTAAAGGGAAGAAATGGAGTTGAGGACATATAGGGGAGACTGGGGCCCAACTGTAGTGCCCTGAAGGGCAGGCTAGAAGGCTCAGACTTTATCCCATAGGGAAACAGGGGACCCGCATACAGCTGGAGATTCGACACCAGCATTTGGGAGAGCCATCGATACTGGAGTCTTGGAAGCACTCATTTGGAGTAGATGATATTAGCCAGGGACAAGTCCAGAAGCTTAACCAGGCCAAAGAGTGGAGGGAACAAACAAACAGAACATCAAAAGAAAACAGAAAAAAATATATACAGAGAGAATCTTGGGCCATAGAATTTTAGTGCCTGGAGGACTATTAAGATTATCTAGTTAATATTTTCCATTTTACCGATACAGAGAACTTCCTAGAAGGCACATTATGGCTTCCAAGTGGCAGGGCCAGGACTCAAAATTGGGTCCTGTGATTTCCTGAGCCATGCTCCTCCTCATGGAGCATGACAGCCAGTAGCAAAGGAAATAGTTTCAAGGAGGCAAGTAGTCAATAAAGGCAAATGATGGCGAGCAGCAAAGAATAAGCCTGAAGAGGCCACTGATCTGACCATTGCAGATTCCTGATGACCTTCAAATGTCTGTCTTTGGGAGTGGGTCTGGGTTGGAACATGACTGTGAAAGGTTAAAGAAAGGGAGATGTTTTGCAATGAGAGGCACCATCAGGAAAAAGCTTATTATTTTTCTATGTTGCCTTTCAAAGGGCTCAGTACACTTCACAAAGGACTCTAGGTTCAATATTATTATTTCCTGGAAATCCTGCAAAATCATGGGACACATTGTCCCTTGGGCAAGACAAAAAAAAATTATTTACAGGTGACAGTCACACAGATTTTCAAATAGAGTCTTTCAACTCTCTATAAAGAATCCATTGTTTTCTTACAAATAGAAATGGACTAACCAAGATGTTAATCAGTAACAGTCTGGCCTTTGCACCTCTGTGGAACTTTCTTCACTGCATAGTTATCAAATACTGCTTTCTTGTGCATCTGCAGTACTGAACATAGTATATGTGGGCACCTGAAGTGAGTTTCTTTCAGGTGAACAAGAAATCATATCTACCACAGGGAAGTCATCTGGCTAAGTTGGCTGTTACCAATGCCCCAGTGAGCCCCTTCAGATCTCTGGGGGGGCAGTTCTGTCTTAGGAACATCCTCACTAACAACTGAGGAAATTTAAATCAAAGCAATGAGGTGGTGTTTCATATTGGCAAATACGTATTTGACTGACAAAAAAGTAAAATATTAACAGAGAATTGGGACTCTGGTTGGGATTAATTATTACATCTATTTTTTATAGCAGTTTACTAATATTTATTAAAACTAAAAATGAGGGGCGCCTGGGTGGCTCAGGCCCTTAAACGTCTGACACTTGATTTAGGCTCAGGTCTTGGGATGGAGCCCCACTTCCTGCTCCACCCTTAGCAGGGTGTCTGTCTGAGGATTCTCTCTCTCTTTCTCTCTGCCCCTCCCCCTGCTCGAGCATGCACTCTCTCTCTCTCTCTCAAATAAATAAATAAATCTTAAAAAAAATTCACAACTAAAAATGAGCACTCCCTATTACTTAGACACTCTCCATTTCTATCTGCAGAATAATTTACGCACATACATAAGGAGGCATGTTCAAGGATATTTGCAATGGGTTTGTTTATAATGGTGAAAAATTAGAAACAACACATATGTTCATAAACTGAAGCCTGGCTAAATGTATATGTGGTAAAAATAACAGTAGATCTAAAAGACATATGGTTGAATCTTAAAAAGCAAGTTGTAAATAGATATACTTAGTATAACATCATTTGTGTAAATATACATTGAATAATACTCTAAAGTTTCTATGGGTATACTTACATGTATATGTGTGTGTGCACACGTGTGCAAGAACATACTCCAAAACTGGGAACGGAGCTAACCAGGGAGAAGGTGGGGTGAAATGCCAAGATTGGGAGTTAGGGGTAAGGGAGGAAGGAGAATTTTAGCTGTATCTGTAATGGTTTTTTTTTTTTTTTTTTTAAAGGAGAATGTAGTTATGGATACATCAAATTTAAATTATTTTGTAAGAAAAGAAAAGCTTGTTAAATGCCACCAAAACCTCTGATTCATTTAGGAAACTTCAAATGTGGTGGCATTAAGTAGGTATGGCCTGGGACTAAAATGAACATTTTTCCTACATTTACACGTACATAACGCTGTATCTGTCACTGTCTGGTCAAAATGGTAAAGACTTTAAAAATATTTTTTACTTCAAATAAAGACTGAAAACAAAAAACAAATATAACAGCAAATCAAACATGAGGATCCTTTCAACCCTGACATAGTTTTGAATCTGAAAGATATATATTACTTCAGTTAAAGGCTGA
Source organism: Mirounga leonina (assembly GCF_011800145.1). NCBI lineage: Eukaryota > Metazoa > Chordata > Mammalia > Carnivora > Phocidae > Mirounga > Mirounga leonina. The sequence goes on along the minus strand of NW_023270268.1, from coordinate 15,376,355 downwards.
GGTATTGGGGCACCTGGTTGGCTCAGTCAGTTAAGCGTCTGCCTTTGGCTCAGGTCATGGTCCCAGGGTCCTGGGATCGAACCCTGAGAACCCCGCGTTGGGCTCCCTGCTTCGTGGGGAGTCTGACTCGGTCACTCCCCCTGCTCATTCTCTCTCTCTCTCAAATAAATAAATAATTTTTTCTCAAAAGGCTCGAGTATTAATGTCTAGAGGAACAAATTGCCTTGTAGTTTAAAACAACAGATGAGTGCGTTTGCTGAGTTTCTGAGACCCTAATGATACAGAAGCTGAGTGTAGCTTTAGGCATCTTTCATCAATGCCAAGGCTTCAGAATAAAAAAGAACATGGCTCATTGCCAAATACATTTGCCAAGTCCCCATTTGCAAGCACAATTCAGCTCATTTGCACTTCTATCTTGATCCTGAGTGTTTCTCTATTAAGAAATAATAGAACAATGACATTGTCTCTTGGTTGGAGAGAGCTAGAATTTTGGTCACTACCATCCTTAGGGACAAAAATATCCAGAAATATATATAGATTCCCATTTCCTATTGGGTTGAACACTCTCCCATGTTGACCTGTTAGGTTAACTCACTAGGAAACACCATGAATGCCAAAGTAGTATTTTATCTCAGTAATTTGGTCAAACAAGCATTCATAGCTAGAAGGAAATAGTGTGGTCCTAATTTCATGAATGAGGATTTTCTAGTACCCTTTCTCTGAGGGCCTGAATTAATCATCAGATGGATCTCCTATCATTAGAAAAGTAGAATAGACCCCTGCTGTCTGAGATTTAGAGTCAAATATTGAGAATATGTTGTGTTCAGGAACCTCTGATATTCATATAAAGGAATTATAAAGCTCAAGAAGGAGTTGATATGAACCATTGCCAATAGATTGCTAATGGATGAGATGACAGGGGACATCTGTTGTTTTCGCCTGCCCAGACACCATTCCTTTCTTCTGGCAGTGCCATCCTGATTTCTCCTCTCCCACTCTCAGTTCATGAGGTTCAGGTTGGACTGTCCCCACCACCTGGCTCTAGGAGTGAGCACATGACTCCGATCTGGCCATCAGAGAATTCCATGTTGCTGGTCATGGTCATTGACTCATAGATAGATGCTTGACCCAGGCCAGGCTAATGAGAATCCAGGAAGCTCTGCTGTACTTCTGGGGAAAAGATGCACATGTTGTGCCCAAAGAATTAAATTCTGGAGCCCAAGTAGCCCTATCTCTGAAGAGGACCTACCTGAAAATAAAGCCACCACCTGGAAGAACAGGGCCAAAGGGAGAGTGACAGTGTCGTGATGACATCCCTGAGAACTGAAGCCAGCACAATGCCTTGAATCTCTCAGGTATATGGGTCATTTTGGTTTTGTCTGTAATTTGAGTGAGGCTTTGGTCACTGGAAACCACAAGAATTCTGACTGACAACACCAGTCATACATCTATTCAGTGTATTGTTAAGCAAGCCTGTGCAGACATTGCCCTTCCTCTCTGTTTGCCGGAGTCCTAATTTTTTTTAAGATTTTATTTATTTATTTGTCAGAGAGAGAGAGCGAGCACAAGCAGGCGGAGCGTCAGGCAGAGGGAGAAGCAGGCTCCCCGCAGAACAGGGAGCCCAACATGGGGCTCGATCCCAGGACCCCGGGGTCATGACCCGAGCCGAAGGCAGACGCCTAACCGACTGAGCCACCCAGACGCCCTACTTGAGTCCTACTAATTTTTCTTCAAGTTCCAGTTACCATATTGTTTTATCCTTTTTCTAAGTCTTTTAGAATCCCACCAGACCTGAGAGGGTCTCATCATCCTTCCTCATCTGAGTTCCTGAAATACTATCGTCAATTATTATCCTGTTTGTTTCTAATATATTCACATATCTTCTCTCTCCACATTGATTATAATGGATCTCAAGGTTAGGAACTGTATGTAATGCACCCCCTTATCCCAACAACGTGTGTGGGTTAAGGCCTAAATAAAGGCTCGTTGATGATACACATAAAGGGCTGCAGCCTCCATGATCCAGCTCTGCGGTTTCCCCTCAATGGCCCCCGACATATACACATACCCCCAACCAAACATGCCCATGTCCTGAAGTCGCTGATGCAGAATAAGCTCCATCTCGTGTGTTGCCTTGAAGCTCTATTTGGGTGAGGACAGTTCTAGCAGCTGAGCTCCTCAGAGTTCAGTCAGGGCTTGACTACTGTGACAGAACTATTTCGTTTCTCCACCCCCATCCCAACGGGGAAATTCAGACCAGCCAGGAGGGAGAGAGCAAGCCGAGTTGAAAGGATCGTCCCAGTGAGTAATCTCCAACCCAAATGAGGGGACAGCCTGTGCCTTGAACCAGCTCCTGAGGAAAAACAGTGAGATGAAGTTTTGCTGCATCATAAGTACATGTTAGAGCAAACACACAGACTCACCAGGCACAGGCCCTGAAATAACTTATACAGGACTTGTAAGGAACAGGATCTGGGCGGGTGAGAATTTTAATAGCAGCACAAAATATGACTCAGGCCTTGGCTCTGCCCCTCAGGCCTTTCCAACTCTCTGACCTTGGTTTCATCACCGTTCCTGCTGGGTAGCATGGAAAAGGCCTCTGCAGAGCGAGGCGTATTTTCCTTCCCTTTCTTCCAGCTTCTCTGTGTGAGTGGTGCAAAAGTCACATAAGGCAACCTCTACCAAAAGAGAGAAAATGAGTTTTTAAAACGTTTTGGGCTGGGGGATGGGCTAGATAGGGGGATGGGCGTTAAGGAGGGCGCGCGTTGTGTGGAGCACTGGGTGTTATATGTCAGGGATGAATCCCTAAATTCTATTCCTGAAACCAGTATTACACTATATTTTAACTAATGAGTTTTTAAATAAAAATTTGGAAAAAAGGAAAATAAAAACATTTTAAAGCTTTTTTTTTCTTTAGAGAGAGAGAGCACAAGTGGGGGTGCGGGGAAGGGCAGAGGGAGAGGGAGAGGGAGAGAGAGAATCCCAAGCAGGCACCACACACTCAGCATGGAGCCTGATATGGGGCTCCATCCCACAACTCTGAGACTATGACCTGAGCTGAAATCAAAAGCCAGGAGCTCAACCAACTGAGCCAACAGGCACCCCTAAAATAAAAAGGTTTTATTATTTATTTTTTTTTTTAAAAGATTTTATTTATTTATTTGAGAGAGAGAGAATGAGAGAGAGCACATGAGAGGGGGGAGGGTCAGAGGGAGAAGCAGACTCCCTGCCAAGCAGGGAGCCCGATGCGGGACTCGATCCAGGGACTGGATCCAGGGACTCCAGGATCATGACCTGAGCCGAAGGCAGCCGCCCAACCAACTGAGCCACCCAGGCGCCCAAAATAAAAAGGTTTTAAAGAAAACGGTTAACAAGTGGGAACACTCAGGGTGTAGAAGTCACCGAGAGGGGGTGTTTCAGTAGCTACCGCCATCACAGATTAACAAAGGGACTCCCCTTTGTAGAATTTCTCAAGTGATAATAAGATAGCCTCCTCTCCTGAGCATGGGTACTGTGCCCAGCACCACACTAAGCACTTCACAAATGTCCCTTCACTCAACCCCTTCCCCAGCTATTAATTAGATCGTTTCAAAATGCTGATTTTACACATGGGGAGGCTGAGGCTGAGAGAGAGTAAGTAGCTGTTCTAAGATTGAAACAGCCCTAGAATTTAGGATCCTCTTACTCCATCCTTTTAACCTCTCCATAGTATTTACTGTATTTACTTTGTGGAATAAATGGTACCCAGAGACACAGCTTTTCTCTTTTCTTGGCAGAAAACCTTAGGGAAGATGCACCATAAAATTACAAAAATCCTGGTTCCTAAGGACCTCCAGTGCCCAACGGGTAAATAACGGCCTTAAGTTACTTCCATAGAGCAGCCTAAATCCCCAGCTCCCAGGATGTATCCACCCTGGCTCCCTGGTCCTCCTTGCATGGAACCTGCTTTGAGTAGCCTGTTGTTTCCACCGACAACTTTTGTATTAAAACAGATGAGGGTGTGGGACAAGCCATCAGACATAAAGAATTGAGCTCTGAGAAGCAGGTGCTTGGAACAGACAGAACCAAAAGAATGTCACATACATTCAAATGACAGAGGTGAGCCTAAGGTCCACCACCCAAAATAGGCTGCAAATAGCACCTTTGCTTGGGAATGGAACCAAACAAGACAGACCCATTCTTTCCACCTAGATATATAGACATTTAGTCCCCAGGATTGTGGTTTTGGTTTTGCTCTTAATTTTGTTTTTCTTAAACTGTTTCTACTTCCAGATCTGGAGAAGAGAATGATGCCCTTGCATTCACCCCAACCGGCCTTGGAGACCTGGTGATCGGGTTCAGCTATAAGCCACTTAAAAAGGGCTGTGGGAAACAGAAGCTCCAGGCTTCCAGCACCTTCAGAAAGGCCCCTCATGTGGCTGAATCATCCCTCTTCCCCCTCCCCCATCCCCCACCAAATCCAAGTAGCTTATAATAGGAATCAGGGACTGCCAGACTGACAATGACACAGATGTGGGCACTTGCCTTATCCTGTTGGGGCTCGTCAGGGAGTACCAGCTGCCTGGGAGCACGCTCAGCAAGCCAGGCCATGGACGACTGTCCCACAGCTCTCCCCGGGAACTTTGCTGGGAGCAGATCGCATTTGTAAGCGCTTGAGCTCAGGTGCTCAATTATAGCAGCCCATTGTCTCATTATTCTCAGCACCAGGCTTGAGAACTCCAAGCCAACAGAAGAACTCATCCTGCTCCCAAGCCTTTTGTTACTGGCTCCTGATTCTTTTTTTTTTTTTTATAAAGATTTTATTTATTTATTTGAGACAGAGAATGAGAGACAGAGAGCATGAGAGGGAAGAGGGTCAGAGGGAGAAGCAGACTCCCTACTGAGCAGGGAGCCCGATGCGGGACTCGATCCAGGGACTCCAGGATCATGACCTGAGCCGAAGGCAGTCGCTTAACCAACTGAGCCACCCAGGCGCCCCTGGCTCCTGATTCTTATGTCTCCCAGTCCTTACCCTAGTGGCTGGAGGTTTCACAAAGAGTGAGAAACAGGAACAGGTATCCCTGAATCATCATTTCCTTCGCTTTCTGCAGAGGTAAGAAAGTGATCAACAGGGCATGAGGTGCTCTAAAATGAGCCTAAGATTTTTTCTTCTGACCTTCCATCTCATCATTTTCCTACCAAGGAGGTAAGATCACCCACATTTTAATTTTCTGGGCAATGTTTGCTCTCAGCTTGTGGTTCTCCCTGCTCCACTGGGCATCATTTTTCCTTGCTCAGAAAAGACAGCGGTGACACAAGTCTGCCCTCTAGTGGGCAATGAGAAGCATTTAAAGTGTGAAAACAAGGGAGCTCCCAGAGAAGAGGGTTGCTTGAGATTTTACCACAGTTCCCCAAACTGACCAGCAGATTAAGATTTTGCCAATACTGCTCAGATTGAATATGCAGACCACGTTTACCGAAAGTTGACTTGTGACTCTGTAAGTGTAATGGCTTGTGGGAGAATAGAGAAATGACATCAAGAAGTGGGAAATTATTAGGTTTGGAGTCAGCTTTGCACAGCACTGAAGAATCATGTGACTTTTAGATCACTCAAGTATCAGCAATCTCCTCTGTCCAGTTGGGATAATAGTACCTACACATGAGAATGAAGGACATTCTGGAACACATTATTTGTGCTAAGATTGCACTTCATGGACCCACCCCATGGCACAGTGTTTAAGCACCTAGATTCAGCAGCCAGACAGCCTGGGTTGAAACTTCAGCTCTGCTATTTGTTGGATAAATGATCTAGGCATGTTTTCTGACTCTCTGTATTTCAGTTCCTCCTGTTACCCGAGGATCACATACTTTGCTCATAGGGTCTTTCTAAGCAATAAGTGAATCAATGCTTGCAAAGTGGTTACAACAGTATCTAACACAATTTTTGCAAAGACTTGTTTAAAATTCACCATATTCCACAGTCGAACTAAAAAGGGTGTGTTGACCACCTATGAATGCATGGCACAGAGTTAGAGGTACAAGACTGTTTATAATCCAGCCAGGGAGTAACAGTAAAAATAGCAAAGATTTATTAAGCACTTAAAACGTGGCAGGCTTAGGACTATGTATTTCCCTGTTTAATATTAATATTAAACAGCAGCTAGATACAAAACAGCACATGCTGTATGATTCATTTATATGAAATTGTGGAAAGATAAAAGGATGGAACACAAATTAGTGGATGCCTTGGGGCAGGGTGTGGAGATTGGGTTTTGACTGGTAAAAGATACAAAAACATCTTCTGTGACCAGAAGAATGTTTTATGTTGTACATTTGTTAAGACTCATTCAACTGCATACTTAAAAATGTGTTCATTTTATTTATGTAAGTTTTACTCCAGTAAAGTTGGTTTAAAAAAAAAGAAACTTGAGAAATGTCAATAAATTGAAATGTAGGAAATTAGCTGAGTCTAGAATGAAGGTTAAAAAAATATTTGAGACTGAGACAATCAGATACTTATAGGAAAATATGTAGCCTTAAATGCTTTTATCAGTAAAAATTAAAAAATGAAAATAAATGAACTAAGTAGGCATAAGAAACTATGAATAGTATAAACCTCCAATCAAGAGAATTTAATAAAAAATAAAGACTTAATTAAACAGAGAAAAACCAAACACTGATTAAGAAAAGTATCTAAAACTCTGAAAACCATGGGAAAACAGAGAACAAATAAAAATACACATTAGAAATTATTTTTTTTAAAGATTTTATTTATTTATTTGAGAGAGAGAATGAGAGACAGAGGGCATGAGAGGGAGGAGGGTCAGAGGGAGAAGCAGACCCCTTGCTGAGCAGGGAGCCCGATGCGGGACTCGATCCCGGGACTCCAGGATCATGACCTGAGCCGAAGGCAGTCGCTTAACCAACTGAGCCACCCAGGCGCCCAACATTAGAAATTATTTAAAAAAGCTGTAAGCACAGGCATATCTGAATATAAAATGGCTATAAGAGAATACTGAAAGAATTGAATGATTTTTAGCAGAACATCACTAGAATTAACCCAAAGAGAGGTAGACATTTTGAAGCAATTTTTAAAAGAATAACATACAAATATGCTGGTTGGTAAATAGCCAGTACCTCCCAGATTCCCCCAACTGCCACAGCCTCTTCTAGGGACCCCCTAGAAACCCTCTAACACACACACACACAATCCATCAATCAACGGGTTAATGGTTAGCACAGTGGTGGGCCACCAGCTCTAAAGCTGTTGTCCATCTGATTGGTCAGCACCTACCTTACCATATTATACTACTTGCAGGAGAACACCCTTATAATAACAATCTGAACCTAGAATCTAATTCCTTTTCACATATAAGAACAAAAATAGCATTAACCTGATACCAAAACCAGATAAAGACTCCACTAAAAAAGAGAACTTACAGGCCAATATCCTTGATGAACGCAGATGCAAAAATTCTCAAAAACTACTAGCAAACCGAATCCAATAATACATTAAAAAAATCATTCACCACGATCAAGTGGGATTTATTCCTGAGCTGCAAGGGTGGCTCAAATCAATCAACATGAAACATCATATTAATGAAGGAAAGGATAAGAACCATACGATCATTTTAATAGATGCAGAAAAATCATTTGACAAAGTGTAACATCCATTCATGATAAAAACCCTCAACAAAGTAGGGTTAGAGGGAACATACCTCAACATAATGAAGGCCATATATGAAAAACCCACAGCTAACATCATCCTCAATGAGAGCTTTTCCTCTATGGTCAGGAACAAGACCGGGATGTCCACTCTCACCATTGTTATTTAACATAGTACTAGAAGTCCTAGCCACAGCAGTCAGACAACAAAAAGAAATAAAAGGCATCCGTATTGGTAAGGAAGAAGTAAAACTTTTACCATTTGCAGGTGATCTGATATTCTTTTTTTTTCTTTTCAACTCCACTCTAGGTTTATTCTTTTTTATTTAAATTCAATTAATTAACATATAATGTATTATTTGTTTCAGGGGTACAGGTCTGTGATTCAGATGATATGATATTCTATAGAGAAAACCCAAAAGACCACCAAAAAACTGCTAGAACTGATAAACGAATTCAGTAAAGTCACAGCATATAAAATAAACATACAGAAATCTGCTGCATTTCTATAAACCAACAAAGAAGCAGCAGAAAGAAATTTAGGAATCAATCCCAGTTACAATTGCACCAAAAACAATAGGATACCTAGGAATAAACCTAACCAAAGAGGTAAAAGACCTGTACTCTGAGAACAATATGACACCGATGAAAGAAATTCAAGACGACACAAAGAAATGGAAAGACATTCCATGCTCATGGATTGGAAGAACAAATATTGCTAAAATGTCTATGCTACCCAAAGCAGCCTACACATTTAATGCAATCCCTAAAAAAATACCAACAGCATTTTTCACAGAGCTAGAACAAACAATTCTAAAATGTGTATGGAACCACAAAAGACCCCAAATAGCCAAAGCAACCTCAAAAAGAGAAGCAAAGCTTGAAGCATCACAATTTCAGACTTCAAGCTCTATTATAAAGCTGTAGTGATAAAAACAGTATGGTACTGGTACAAAAACAGACACATAGATCAATAGAACAGAATAAAAAACCCAGAAATGGTCAGTTAATCTTCGACGAACAGGAAAGAATATCCAATGGAAAAAAGTCTCTTCAACAAATGGTGTTGGGAAAACTAGACAGCAACATGCAGAAGAATGAAACTGGACTGCTTTCTTTATAGTATTCACAAAAATAAACTCAAAATGGATGAAAGACCTAAACGTGAGACCTGAAGCCATAAAAATCCTAGAGGAGAACACCGACAGTAACCTCTTTGACATTGGCCCTAGCAACTTTCTAGATATGTCTCCTGAGACAAGGAAACAAAAGCAAAAATAAGCTATTGGGATTTCATCAAGATAAAAAGCTTCTGCACAGCAAAGGAAACAGCCAACAAAACCAAAAGACAACCGGCAGAATGGGATAGGGTATTTGCAAATGACATATCAGATAAAGGGTTAGCATCCAAAATACATAAACTTTTAAAATTCAACACCCCAAAAATGAATAACCAAATTTAAAAATGGGCAGAAGACACGAATAGACATTTCTCCAAAGAAGACATACAGATGACCAACAGACACATGAAAAGATGCTCAACATCACTCATCACCAGGCAAATGCAAATCAAAACTACAATGAGATACCACCTCACACCTGTCAGAATGGTTAAAATCAACAACACAGGAAACAACAGGTGTTGGCGAGGATGTGGGAAAAGGGGAACCCTCTTGCACCATTGGTGGGAATGCAAACTGGTGAGGGCACTGTGGAACATAGTATGGAGGTTCCTCAAAAAGTTAAAAAATAGAATTACCCTATGATCCAGCAATTGCACTACCAGGCAGTTACCCAAAGAATACAAAAATACTAATTAAAAGGGGTACATGCACCCCCAGTGTTTATAGCAGCATTACCTACAATAGCCAAATTATGGAAACAGCCCAAGTGTCCATCAACTGATGAATGGATAAAGAAAATGTTTTAAATATATATAATGGAATATTACTCAGTCGTAAAAAAGGAGAATGTAATCTTGCCATTTGCAAGGACATGGATGGAGCTAGAAAGTATTATGCCAAGTGAAATAAGTCAGTTAAAGACAAATACCATATGATTTCACTCATATGCGGAATTTAAGAAACAAAACAGAGGAGCAAAGTGGGGGAAAAGCAAGAGAGAGAGAGAGAGAGAGAGGCAAACCAAGAGACAGACTCTCAATTATAGAGAACAAACTGGTGGTTACCAGAGGAGAGGGAAGAGGTGGAAGGATGTATTAAATGGGTGATGGGAATTCAGAAGTGCACTTGCTGTGATGAGCACCGGGTGTTAAATGGAAGTATTGAATCACTATATTATATACCTGAAACTAATATTACATGTTAACTAACATGTATGTTAACTAACTGGAATTTAAATAAAAACTTAAACAGAAAAGAAAATACTAGAGGTGCCTGGGTGGCTCTGGTCTGTTAAGCATCTGCCTCAGCTCAGGTCATGATCCCCCAGTCAGTCATGGGATCCAGCCTGAGCTGGGCTCCCTGCTCGGCAGGAGAGTCTGCTTTTCCCTCTCCCTCTGCCCCTCCTCCCACTTGTGCTCTCTCTCTCTCACTCTCTCTCAAATAAATAAATAAAATATTTTTTTAAATTTATTTTTATTTTAATTTATTTTTATTTATTTATTTGAGAGAGAGAGAGAGCACAAGCAGGGGGGAAAGGGAGGAGCAGGCTCCCCACTAAGCAGGGGAGCCCAACATGGGGCTCGATCCCAGGTCTACAGGATCATGACCTGAGCCAAAGGCATATGCCCAACCTACTGAGGCACCCAGGTGCCCCTAAATAAATAAAATCTTTTTAAAAAAGAAAAGAAAAGAAAATACTAAATTCACAAATGCAAATAAAGCACAAGTATTATATAAAAACAAACAACCCTCCCCAAATAGCATGGTTTTAATAATAACTGAATGTATAGAAATGCAACCATCATTTAAATAAACAGAAAATTATATTTTGTTTGGATCAAAATGTTACTAAGAGTTGTTTTTCATTTCAGCCTCATGATATTTGAATCACCAGCCCACCCACAAAGGTCAGTCTCCATTTTATATATATATATAGTTGTGGAATTTCTACATGTAATTAAATATTTAACTACTCATATTTTCTAGTAGATTTGTACCCAAACACTCTTATCAATATTCATATTATTTTATTATGAATTACTTTTTAAATGTCTCCTTTATACTTCAGGTGATCATACTTCATAAAATTGTGAATATAGGCAGCTATCCCATTTATGAATTTCACTTCATGATAATAAAGGGTGTGCTATGGATTGAATTGTGTCCCTCCTCCCAAATTCATATGTTGAAGACTTAACCCCCATTGTGATGGTATTTGGAAATGAGGCCTCTTGGAAGTGATTAGGGTGACAGGAAGTCATGAGGTAGGGGCTGTCATGATGGGATGAGTGCCCCACAAGAAGAGACGCCAGAGATCCCAGCCTGCTCTCTCTCCCCACACACAGACACCGAGGAAGGGCCATGTGAGCTCACAGTGAGGGAGGGGATGGCTACCTACAAGCCCAGAGGAGAGGCCTAGGATTGAAACCCACCTTGCCAGCACCTTGGCCTTGGACTTCTAGCCTCCAGAACTATGAGAAATAAAGTTCTGTTGTTTAAGCCACCCAGTTTATGGTATTTCATTATAATAGCATGATCAGACTAATACAGGGGATGTTATGAAATGTTTTTAATGAAGGCAACAGAGCTTTAGGACTAATAGGATCAGTAGCACTGATTTCACACCCAAGCTATTCCGACAAGATACATATTCAAGGAGAAATTTTTCACTTTTTGAAACCTGACATCCACTCTCTCTTTGTAACAGCATCTAGTCTTTTTCAGGTGTATTCTCTTCACTCTAGTGCATTGTATCTGGATTACTTGACCTCCCACTTGGAAAGTTGACATAAACCTATATCCTTTCATTGCCCTAATAATGCCGGGTGTAGACAAGAGACCCAAGTTCAGCCAGTTGGAATTACCTTCCATGACTTTGAACCTTGAAAAGACTATGTATAAATGGAAGAAAATATCAAGTAATGCCCTAGTGTCAAGCATAGTTCTTCAGCCTTTGTCAACCCCCTTTCAATAAATTCTCCCTGTGGCTTAAGGAGACATTGTTTTAGCGATCCTACCTAAAGTAGTAAGAACAGAAAACAAAATAAATATTATGTATAGTAGAAAAAAAGATACAAGATCTCCTTTATTTGTTGATGGCATGATGACTATCTAGAAATGCTAAGAAACTTTATTATAAAGTTCTAGTGTAAACTAGAGAATTGGGTAAAAGAGCTGAATACAAGTTGTATAAGGAAAAATCAAGAGCTTTTAAAATATCATTAATAAACTTTAAAATGAAAAATAAAAAACGTCCTCATTCATGATTAATCCATATAATACATAGGAACAAGTTTTTGACAACAAATTAGGATCTATCAAAGAAAAGCATAACATATTTATTTTATTTTATTTTATTCTGTTATGTTAATCACTATACATTACATCATTAGTTTTTGATGTAGTGTTCCATGATTCATTGTTTGTGCATAACACCCAGTGCTCCATTCAGTACGTGCCCTCTTTAATACCCATCACCAGGCTAACCCATCCCCCTACCTCCCTCCCCTCTAGAACCTTCAGATTGTTTCTCAGAGTCCATAGTCTCACATGGTTTGTCTCCCCCTCTGATTTTCCCCCCTTCATTTTTCCCTTCCTGCTATCTTCTTCTTCTTCTTTTTTTTTTTTTTAACATATAACGTATTATTTGTTTCAGAGGTATAGTCTGTGATTCAACAGTCTTACACAATTCACAGTGCTCACCATAGCATATACCCTCCCCAATGTCTATCACCTAGCCACCCCAACCCTCCCATCCCCCACTACTCCAGCAACCCTCAGTTTGTTTCCTGACATTAAGAATTCCTCATATCAGTGAGACCATATGATACATGTCTTTCTCCGACTGACTTATTTTGTTCAGCATAATACCCTCCAGTTCCATCCATGTCGTTGCAAATGGCAAGATTTCATTCCTTTTGATGGCTGCATAATATTCCATTGTGTATATATATATATATATATATATATATATATATATATATGTATGTATATATACCACATCTTCTTTATCCATTCATCTGTAGATGGACATCTTGGCTCTTTCCATAGTTTGGCTATTGTGGACATTGCTGCTATAAACATCAGGGTGCACGTACCCCTTCAGATCCCTACATTTGTATCTTTGGGGTAAATACCCAGTAGTGCAATTGCTGGTCCATAAGGCAGCTCTGTTTTCAACTTTTTGAGGAACTTCCATACCGTTTTCCAGAGTGGCTGCACCAGCTTGCATTCCCACCAACAGTGTAGGAGGGTTCCCCTTTCTCTGCATCCTCGCCAATATCTGTCATTTCCTGACTTGTTAATTTCAGCCATTCTGACTGGTGTGAGGTGGTATCTTATTGAGGTTTTGATTTGGATTTCCCTGATGCCGAGTGATGTTGAGAAGCGTAACATATTTTTAAAAGATATAAAATAAGACTTCAGTAAGTGAACATACCATCCTGGCTAGAAAGGCTTAATATCTCAAATTTGATCCAAATTAATATAACTAAAAATCACAACCCATTTTTTTTCCCTGAGTGAGGACAAAGGTGTAAAACTTTTAGAGATTAATATCTCCCCTATTCCATGGCTTGTCTTTTTTTTCTCTTAACAATGCCTTTCAAAGAGCAGAAGTTCTTATTTTGATAAAGTCCAATGTATCAGTATTTTCTTCTAAGAATAGTACATTTGATGTCAGACCTTAGAAGTCTTTGCTTGACCAAGATCGCAAAGCTTTTCTCCTACATTTTCTTCTATTAATGCTATAATACTAGGTTTTACAGTTAATCTGTTATCCATTATGACCAGATATTTGAATACAATGTGAAGCATAGATTGCATATTATCCAAGTATCCTAGCACCTTTTGTTAAGAAGACTACCCTTTCTCCATTGAACTGTTTTACACTGTTGTTGAAAGTCAGGTATCAGTTATGAGGGTCTATATTTAGACACCTACTGAGTTCCACTGGTCTATTTGTCTAGCTAGATATATCTATCTATCTATCTAGCCAGCTAGCTAGACAAATATATATATATATATATATATACTGTATTGGTTAGTTAGGTTTTATAATAAATCTCTCACTCACTCTGTCTCTCAAATAAATACATAAAATCTTTAAAAATTTTTTTAACCTGTGTATGTCTTTATATTTAAAGTGAGCATCTTATAGGCAGCATATAGTTATGTCCTGCATTTTATTTATTTATTTATTTTAAAAAGATTTTATTTATTTATTTGTCAGAGAGAGAGAGAGCACAAGCAGGGGAAGCAGCAGGCAGAGGGAGAAGCAGGCTCCCCACTGAGCAAGGAGCCCGACGCGGGGCTCAATCCCAGGACCCAGGATCACAACCTGAATCAAAGGCAGACGCTTAACCGGTTGAGTCATCCAGGCATCCCTATGTCCTGCTTTTTAATCTAAGATGACAATCTCTGAATTTTAATTGGTGTGGTTAAACCATTTATATTTAATGTGATTACTGATATTTTGGATTTAAATTTACCACTTTGTTGTTTTCTATTTGTCCAATCTGTTCTTTGTTTCCTTTTTCTGCTTTTTGTGCCTTCTTTGGATTAATGAAATACTTTTTATGACTCCATTTTATCTCCTTTGTTGGCTTATTAGCTGTAATTCTTTATTGTGTTATTTTAATGGTTGCTTTAGGATTTTTAGTAAACATCTTTAACTTATCACAGTTTAACTTCAAGTGATACTATACCACTTATACAGAGTAAGAATTCATAATAATATACTTCCAGGGGCGCCTGGGTGGCTCAGTCGGTTAAGCGTCTGCCTTCAGCTCAGGTCATGATCTCAGGGTCCTGGGATCGAGCCTCGCATCAGGCTCCCTGCCCAGCGGGAAGCCTGCTTCTCCCTCTCCCACTCCCCCTGCTTGTGTTCCCTCTCTCGCTGTCTCTCTCTCTCTGTCAAATAAATAAAATCTTTAAAAAAAATAATATACTTCCATTTCTCTCCTCCTAGCTTTTGTGCTATAATCATATATTTTACTTCTTTATACGTTATAAATATAGCAATATCTTATTTTCACTTTAAACAGTTGATTTTCTTTTAAAAAGCCTTTGAAAATAAGAAAACAAGTCTTTTATATTTACCCAGGTAGTTACCATTCCCAAGGCTCTTAATTCCTTTACGTAGATCCCAGATTTCCCTCTGGTATCATTTTCCTTCTACCCAAAGCATTTCTTTCTTTTTTTTTCCTTTTAAGATTATTTATTTATTTATTTGACAGAGAGCAGAGAGCACAAGCAGGCAGAACAGCAGACAGAGGGAGAGGGAAAAGCAGACTTCCCACTGAGCAGGGAGCCCAATGAGGGGCTTGATCCCAGGACCCCAGGATCGTGACCCAAGAGGAAGGCAGACTCTTAACCAACTGAACCACCCAGGCGCCCCCTGAAGCATTTCTTTCAACATTTCTTATAGTGCAGGTCTGCTAGTGATGAATTCTCTCAGCTTCCGTGTGTCTGAAAAACTTTTCATGTCACCTTTGTTTTTGAAAGCTATTTTCATTTGGTATAGAATTCTAGGTTAATGGTTTTATTCTTTCTGTACCCTAAAGATGTTTCACTGTCATCTAGTATACTTATTGTCTGCTGTCATTCTAATTTTTGTTCCTTTGTACGTAATGTATTATTTTTCCCTCCCAGCGACTTTTGCATTTTCCTTGTTATCACCAGTTTTAAGCAATTTGATTAACATGAGCCTTTTTGTTGTTTTCTTCATGTTTCTTGTGGATTGGCTTCATTGAGCTATTTGGATTGGTGTATTTATAATTTTCATTGAAATTGAAAATTTTTGACCAGTTTTTCTTATTTTTTCTGTGCCATTCTCTTTTGTGTACTGCAATTACATGTAAATGAGGTTGTTTGAAATTTTCCACAGCTCACTAAAGCTCTATTCCCTTTTTTTTTTTTTTTTGGTATTTTTTAAAATTTCAGTTTTATTGAGGTATAGTTGACATATAAAATTATAAGATATTTAAAGTATGCATTGTGGTGATTTGATGTTCATGTACATTGTGAAAGAACGCACTGCCATCAAGTTAGTTAGCATTTCCATCACCGTTGGATGTGTGTGAGAACATTTAAGTTCTACTCTCTTAGCAAATTTTAATTATACAATACAGCATTATCAGCTATAGTCACCATGTTTTACATTTGATGCTCAGAACTTATTCATCTTACAGCTGAAAGTTTGTATCCTTTTATAAACCTCTTTCTATTCCCCTTACCTGCCAGCCTCGGGCAACCCCCTTTTACTCTCTGATTCTATGAGATTGACTTTTTCTTTTCTTTTCTTTTCTTTTCTTTCTTCTCTTTCTCTCTTTCTTTCTTTTTTTAAATTCCACATTTAAGTGATATCATGCAGTATTTGTCTTTCTCTGTCTGGCTTATTTCATTTAGCATAATGTCTTCCAGGTCCATCCTTGTTGTCACAAATGGCAGGATTTCCTTTTTTCTCACAGCAGAATAATATTCCAGTCTCTCTCTCTCTCTCTCTCTCTCTGTGTGTGTGATACCTTGTTTATTCATTTTTTTGTTAATGGACACTTAGGTTGTTTCCATATCTTGGCTATTGTGAATAATGCTACAATGAACATGAGGGTGTAGATATCACTTTGATATCTTATTTTCAGATACAAATGCTTTTTTACTTTTTTTTGAAAAATGTCTTTTCAAATCTTGACTATTTTAAAATTGAGTTATTTATCTTTTTTATTATTGAGTTGTAAGTTTTCTTTGTATATTCTGGATATCAGACTCTTTTTTTATTATTATTACATTCAATTAGCCAACATATAGTACATCATTAGTTTTTGATGTAGTGTTCAACGATTCATTCTTTTTTAGCTTCTTGAACATATGGAATATAATTATAATAACTATTATTCTTGTCTAGTAATTCTATCATCTGTGTCATTTTGTGTTGGTTTTAATATTTTTTTCCTCTTTCTGGGTCATATTTTTCTGCTCCTTTGTATGTCTGGTAGTTTTGATTGGATGCCACAAATTTTTAATTTTTTCTTATTATGTGCTGGTTGTTATTTTTTATTACTATAAATATAGTTGAGCTTTCTTCTGGGATGTAGTTAAGTTTCAACTTTTACTTTTTGGTTGTATTAGATGAGACTGAAGCAGCATTTAGCCTAGGGCTAGTTTAGCCCACCCCTGAGACAGGACCCTTTTGAGTAGTCTTCCCAATACCTCATGAATCATGAAGTTTTGTACTCCAGCTAGTGGGAACAGGAAATACCCTAGTCAGAGGGAATGCTGGGGGCCAGTTATTCTCAGCTGGGGGCAATACTGCCCTACAAAGATATTTGGCAGTGTCTGGAGACTTTTGGTTTTCACAACTCAGAAGATGGGGGTTGTTTTTGCTGACATCTAGTTGGGAAAAGCCAGGATGTCATTAAACATCCTATAATGCAGCCCCTAAAGAAAGAAGTATCTGTCCCAAAAGAGTGTTGAGGTTAAGAAACCCTGCCTAATCCTCTTGGGTGATTTTTTCCCTGGGCTTTAGGTAGTTTCTTCACATGCATGTTCTGATCAGCACTCTGAGAGTTCAGAGGAACCCAACTCAGTTCTTGGGTGTTTCTTTGTGTAGCATTCTCCTCTCTGGAACTCTGCCCTGAGAACTCTAGCCATCTTGGGCTCTCAGCCTCACAACTCTGTTTCCTCAACTCCAGGAGACTGCTGGGCTTTGTCTGAGCCCCCAGCCGAACCCTGAACTGCAGTTTGGAAGCTCTTCAGGCAGTAAATTGGAGCAACGTTAGGGCTCTCCTCATTTGTTTCTTTTCTTTAACAAATGCTTATTCTACATTGCCTGATGTTCAATGTCTTGGAAGCCATTTTTTTTTTTTTATATTTTGTCTGATTTTAGTTAAAAAAAATTTTCCCAGGCATAAGAATAAATCATATCCTTGTTACTCCATTTTGTCTTGAAGCAGAAGCCCTGCTTTTGACATTTTTGAGATTCAGTTAGAATTAAATCTAGATTAGGGGGCAAAAGCTAGCTGTTCCATAGCTGAATCTTTCTCAAGAGTGTTTGGTGTTTACAAATAAGTTGTCAATCCTGAAAAATAATGAAAAATTTCATATAAAAATCCAGATTTCCAGCTATTCTTGAAACATCTTTTCTGGAACTATCTCAAATCAACTGTAGTGTATTTAGAAGTCTAACTTCTAGCAGTCAAGGCTTTGGGGGTGAATTGATGGGGGTAAGACCTGGGCTGCACATCTTCTTCATTGCCCCCAATTTCACTCTCCATTCTTCTCCATCCCTTCCTGTGTCCAGGAGGTTGACCTCTATAAGTGCGTCAAAAGATTTCCTGGCTTTCTGGCTTCTCACTGGGGTCAGCCTATCGGGACATTGGCAAGGGATCAGTGTGGGAGGAGGCAGGATGAGAGTCTGGCTTCCTCTTTGCTAGCTTACTACAGGTTGGTCAAGTCCTTCTTTGAAAGGCTGCAGCTTTTGGCAAGTGGCCTTATCACACTGTTCTCTCTCTCTGGGTTCCAGTGACCCTGCCTAAGTACAAGGGGGCTAGGAAACATAGAGAAACCAATGGAATACTTAATGGATATTATTGCCCTGATTATAGAGACTCCTGCAGGAACATTTCTTCCTCGGTGACAAGCTAAATTCTTTTTGCTGACAGGGACAGAGTAGTGGGAAGGAGTTACTTAAGGCGTCCACCTCCAGATTAAGTTTTAATTGTATTCCTAGAGATTCTCTTCTGTTTATGTTCTGTCTTTCAGAAGAATGTTTCATCAATATGACTAGGATCACATCCCTCAGTCTAGTCTATTTACACAATCTGTTTTGACAGCTCTGAGCAGAAGAGTCCCTAAAGGAAATATTAGATATCACCATACCATTCTATTCTAATCATATTTTATATTCTGTAATCTCAGCTTAATGATATTCTGCTCTGGAGCACAAATACACCCTCATGTATGTGGAAACAGGCATGCACATGAATTTTTGTGCACTACCTCAATTCATGTTTCTCTGTGCTTTTCTTCTGCAGCTATGTGGTCTCTATCTGCAGCCTTCTAAATATTTAGTGATGAGCATTGTCTAATTAGTTGATTCATTAGATCAACAATCACCTTTTTTTTTTGCACAGGAAAAAGCTGGAATCCTGGAAGAAGTAAAATGCCGAAGAATGTTCTTGGATTTTAGATTTATAAGATAAAGATAAAACCTGCTTGTCAAGATTAAGAATACCAGCAAAGATGTAGGATACAAGACATATGTTCTGTGGATTCACTACTCCAGAGCTGAGTATAGGTCAAAGTGCAAGAAGAAATAGACATAACTTCATGACAGGCTTAGATTTTTTTTTTTTAAGATTTATTTATTTATTTTAGAGAGAGAAACACAGCACGAGCAGGAGGGGGCGGATGGGGAGGAAGAGAAGCAGACTCCACACTGAGCATGGAACCTGACCCGGGGCTTGATCCCAGGACACTGAGATCATGACCTGAGCCACCCAAGAGTCGATGCTTAACCAACTGTGCCACCCAAGTGCCCCTTAGAAAAAAATAAAGAAGCAGAAGATTAATTATTAATTATTGATCCATTTAGATCTTAAATCTTGTTCATTCCCTGAAAAGCAACAAAAACAATAATAAAAACTATGCTTTAGAATGTAATGTTTTCATGACTATTTTACAGGCCCCTGAAATGTTTTGTTTAAAGCATAGGGCCCAACTCATGGTATGCTGCAGAGCTAATGGAGTCCTCAGGGGTCGTGGCCCACCCGGGAACACTGTGGCTCTCGGCTCTGCCTCTGTGTGATGTGGGAGGGATGGAGCCAGAGCAGGGTCCGAGGTGCCTCCCCGCTCTCCGGTTTAGTGACTCAGGGACTGATGATTGGTTTGGGGACTTAGGAAGAAGTCCTATTTAACAGAAGTCCATGTTCTCAGGGCATTAAAATTGGACATTACAAAAAGAAATGGGGACAATCACAGACAGAGTGATATAGCCTTCCTGGTGGCCCATGGAATAGGCTCCAATTCTGTATCTGGGATGGGGAAGGGGGTAGGATCATAGCAACAGCATCTACATGTTAAAATCTACCCTTGATCTTTTTAGAATCACTATGATATTCTCAGTCACCGATTCCACCTTAGTTTCAGAAGTTCTGGGCTGTGAATTGTGGGTAGTACCCTGGCAGTCCCACGACTCTCCCCGACTCTTCCCTTCTTTAGATCTCCTCCTCAAACCTTCCTTACACTCCAAACTAAGTGGTAGGAATCACTTCTCTTTACTTGTCATGGATGAAATCATTACCTCCCTAGAACAACCATCAAATTATTCGATAGTCCTTTTTATCACTTACGATCTGCATATGATGCTTCACCTTATCAATTCTTGAACCATACCTGTAAGGGGATTAGGAGATTGATAATTTATTCTGGGAGCACAAAAGCAAATAGAAACATATTTTATCACTTTGTTATGCACTGGTTTCATGTGATTTCTTAGCAATTTGTGTGTAGCAAACTGTTTCAATAAATGTGTATCATCTGCTAAATCTTACCAATTCATGCACTTTGTCCACTTTCTCATTCAATTTTCTATGGCCCATGTTCCCCAGAGGGCCATAGTTGTTTTCTTGTGATGATACAGAAAGACCAGAGATCTCGGCTTTTTGGTTTACTCCATTTATCACATTCAAAGTGTCATTGAGAATCACTGTCCTGAAGAGATACTTGCACCCCCATGTTCATTGCAGTATCATTCACAATAGCTAAAACACGGAAATAACCTACGTGTACATTGATAGATGAATGGATACTAAAAACTGACATATATATATATATATATTTAAGAAAGAAGAAAATCTTGCCTTCTATGACAACATGGATTGACCTAGAGGGTGTTATCTTAAGTGAAATAAGTCAGACAAAGACAAATATTGTATGATCTCACTTATATGTGAAATCTAAACAAGCCAAACATAGAAATAGAGAATAAAATGTTGTTTGCCAAGCGCTGGTGGCAGGAGCATAAGGAAAATGAGGAGATGTTGGTCAAATGGTGGAAGATTCTGAAGTGTCCAGTTATAAGATGAGTAAGTCCTGAGGATCTAATATGGCAGCATGTTAACCACAGTTAACAATACTGTATTACATACTTGAAAGTGGCTAAGAGAGTAGATCTTAGATGTTCTCAGCACATACAAACAAGTGGTTATTACTTGATGTGATGGAAGTGTTAACTAACCTTATTGTGATAATCATTTCACAAAATATACATGTATTAAATTATTAGGTTGTACCCCTTAAACTTACACAATATTATATGTCAATTATATCCCAAAATATGAGGAAAATATATGTTAAAAAAAGTGTCATTAAGTTAAACTTTCTCATGTATATGTAACTGATAATAACAGATGTACTGGAATTTATTTACTTTGTGAAACCCTTAATGAAATAATGGATCTAGTGGACAATCATCAATGGGCAACGGCATGCCCCAAGGAGAGACTAGCCAGACATCACGAACCTCCTGATGGAATATTATTACCCATGAAATATTGTTGCCAAAATATAGAACTTGAATTAGATCAGTTTCTATATGTAATTATCACTTTACTGGAAATATAAGGGTCAGAGGATCGGGTTATCACCATGGGGATACAACCAGCAAAATCCAGACCAAGGAGAAAAGGGTATGGGGTAAATGGACCTCCAGGAGAGAAAGTTTACTTTTCCTTTAAGCCGTTAAAAGGGAAAATTCAGTGGCCCTCAAGGTCAGCGTCCCCGTCTTGTTAAAAAAAAAAAAAATGTTCCTAACTTCAGGTGGTATTCAGTTTCGGGCAGGTGGGAACCTGGAAAATTAGACAGAATGAATGCTCAGACTTCTGCAATATATTGTAAGGAAAAAATAAAAGAGGAGAACAAGGGGAAGATGTCTTGAATGAGAGAATTAAGTGACACATCAACCAGATATGTGGGACTTGTTTGGATCCTGACTCAAATGAACCAACTATAAAAAAAAACAAAACAAAACCAGAAGAACAAAAACAAAAACTTTGAGACAATAAGGGAAACATGCTTGGATATTTCACGATATTAAGAAGTTATTGTTAATTCTGTAGGTGTGATAAATTATGACTGTATATATATATATTTTGAAGAATCCTTACGTTTTAGGGCTAAGTATGGAAATAATTCTGGATTAGATGTCAGGATTGCTGGGATTTGTGAATGAGGTGGGGGGTTATAGGAGGAAACAAGAGCAGCCATGAGCTGATGATTGTTGTAGCTGGAAGATAAATGAGGGTCCACTGCTCCTTTTACTTTGATGTATGTTTGAAATTTTCCGTAATTTTTTGGGCAAATAAAGATCTTTCATTTGCCAATGCATTTGAGTTTACCATCACATATCATGTATAAAATCAGTAATTAATAATGCCTACTAAGACTTGGAGCTACGCAACAGTTTACAAAGCAGTTCATTTACAATCTCATTTCTTCCTCCTGGGTACTACTGGGCGAGGTCGCTGTTGTGCCACTTCGCAGAAATGAATGAAGCTCAAGGAAGCCCAGGGCAATTGCTGCCTTGAAGCCACGGGCCAGAACTAGAACGTAGAGTCTTAGAAATTCCACATTCTGGGCTCCTCCCCCCACACCAAGAAGCTTGAAAAGGGAAGAGTGGGAGTGGAATAAAGAAAGTAATTGTTTACAGAACGCTCCAGGACCTGACAAAACAGCGACTTCGGGAGTGGAAGTCCTGGGCGGCTGGGCCGATACTCGCCGTGGCCACCAGATGGCGAAGGCTGCTCGCTGCCCAGCGGACAACCGCGCCGGGCGCGGAAACTGCCCGGAGACCCAAGGCCAAGGGCAAGGCGCTCCGACACTGCGCGGAAAGCTGAGCCGAGCCTAAAGTTACAGAAGTTGCTGCGCGAGTCCTGCTGCCTCCACAAGCTTAGAGAAGCAAGTTTAGGGCTTTTTAAGGAGACCCGAAGGTGGGGAGATTAAAGTGGAGGATGCACATCTTGCTGCCTAAAATAAGCAGTGACTTGCGCTTCGGGGTTGGTCAGGGATCCCTCAGAAGCCCGGAAACTTGGGGGACCATTGCTGAGGGCCTGCTCCGTAGGTGGCTCTGCTAAATCCTTCCCCTGGGGAACTCGACGCTCTTCTTTGGCGAAGCGCAAAGGACTACTAGGGTCGAAGGAGAAAAGGGTATGGGGTAAATGGACCTCCAGGAGAGAAAGTTTACTTTTCCTTTAAGCCGTGAAAAGGGGAAATTCAGTGGCCCTCAAGGTCAGCCTCCCCGTCTTGTTAAAAAAAAAAATGTTCGTAACATCAGGCGGTATTCAGTCTCAGGCGGGCGGGAACCCCAAGGGTGTGCGCTGGGCGCAGGCTTCGTCCTCTACCCAGAAGAGGATAGGCGCAGGTGGACCGATTGCGCGGGTTCGAATCCACCCGGGCCGGAGCTCGCGTACTCGAAAGCCTAAAAAACTTGAGGGATGGGGCACGGAGGAGATGGGGATTTCATAGAAGGGGACTCAATCGGGCTCACAGTTTTGCAAATTGTCTTTAAAAAGGGCCTCCTGGTGACGCCGAAATCTCCGCGAGGTGAAAGCCCAACTTTTGGAGTCGGCCTGCAGCCTTGTGGCGGACATCGCGGCGCGAACGTGAAAAAAATGAAGGATGCAGCCAGCGTCCAGGCGAGTGGAAAACGAGTGATTCTAATTTCTGTCCCTACTGGAGGCTCAATTTCGATTAAAATCAAGGGGAATGCGGGAACGTTTTTACTCCGGTGCTTTTCCGTGACACCTGCAAATTTTTACCAGAATCGCATCATCACCCCCCTCCCCCCGACACACACACACACACACACACACACTTGTTTGGTTCAGAAAGAAGGAAGAGACTGCAGAGGAAAGGGAAGACTGCGAGTTTGCCTTTACCTCCAGGTTTAAAGTTAATCAAAGGTGTCCGAAGAAGGACGCTAGGACCAAAAGCTGATCGGGAGCTTCCAACTCTCCATTACGGAGTTGGGAGATGCTCTGCTGCAGATTCCAAACCCCGGCCCTAGTTAACAGTTGGCGCGCTAGTATGCAGCTTCTCCCATCGCCTACTTCTTTTCGTACTCTTCCAGCCTTTCCCTGTGGGCGGCTCCCCAGCCCACCCCGAGGACAGCTACCCCAGGTCCCAGCAATTCGCAGCTTCGGCACCCAGGAGGAGGAATCCTGGGACTAAGGGGAGCGAACTTGTGCCGGGGCGGGGTGGGGAGTGGAGGGAAGCCCCGCCCCGAGTTCTTCCCAAAGCAGGGAAGACGTCCAGGAGCTACGCGGGAGCTATTTTTTTCGTTTGCCTTAAAAAAGAAAAAAGAAAACTCGAACAACGAAAAAAAGGCTATGTAAAGGACAGCGTGGAAAATGGCAAACAACAGCCTTTCCAACTCAGAGTCGGGTTCTTTTTGCCCTTCGTTTTCCTCTGGGCTTTCGTTGCGGTTTATTCGCTTTACTGTGTGCTTTTGTTTGGAGCAGGAACGGAGGTGAAGCGAATCCCGGCGGAGCTGCAGACCCCCAAGCCGGGGTCTCCACCCTGCGCAGGGAACGCCGCCTGAGCGGGTGCAAACGCGGGGACCCTGGCAGAGAATGTAAACAAACGGGGCGCCGAGCCCTTGATCATTATTTAAATAGAGGCTTGTTTATCGGTGTCATCCTAGGAGGATTAATTAGATACATCTCTTCACAATTTGGTGTCTGACACTCCATCTTAGGAATGCCTTATCACAAGGTGTTAATTGGGGCCACTCAGCCACTTACGTTTCTATTAAACACTGTGAGGGACTTTTCACAAGTACCAGGTTCTTTTTACTGTACGGTGCAAAAATATACAGGACTCGAAATAGACTGGGACCAGAGTCTGCTTTATCCCGGCGGTGATTAGCATTATCCGGGCTTTCTAGAGGGCAGAGCACTGTTTCGAAATCCTGTCGCTGCTCCCAGTACGTTATGGTCCCTGGGGGGAGAGGGGGGCGCTGACCAGGTTAGGGGGGCTGCGAGTCCTCCCGCCAGAGTCTGAATCTGTCATCCATAATAAATACACATAAACCAGATTTCAAGCTTTCGCTTCTAGCGTCGTAAAATTCCAGGCGGCTTTGGCAAAGCTTTTTGAAGAGGCACGGTCATAGACTTGGGGCTAGAGTCGGGGCCCCCAAGGTCACGGGCGGCGCGGGAAGAGCTCGGGCCCAGGAAGGATACAGGGAATGGGAAACTGGGGAGAGGCTCCTAGCGGCCTTAATTGGGCGCGGAAGAGGAGGAGGTCCCGGCTGATTGCTCGCCTCCCAGCAGCTAATCCTCTTAGCAACTGCATTTCCGCGCCACGCAGTTTAGCAAAATGACCCTCCCGGCCAGACCTTTACCCCGGGAGGGTCAGGAAGGGGCTGGAAAGGTTTGCAAGCTGGGCCAGAAGCCGTCTGCAGATAAGCCTGGCGGGACGTCTGGCAGGGGGGGACAAAGGGCCCTCCGCCCCACTCCTGGGTTTAACTTTTCGGCGGGCCTAGGGCTCAGCCAGGGGATGGGGTGGCCTTCGGCCTCCTGGGGAAGGAGAGCCAAATAAACGGAGCTAGACTCAGGGCGAACGGCTCCCGGCCGCTGTTTGCAGAGTGGAGCTGCACGGGACGACTGGAATCCTCATTTCTAAGTGTCGCGCCCGCCCCTCGCCCGCGCCGCCGCCGCCGCAGCGTCCCCAGCGTCCGTGGCCGAGTTTGGCCGCCCGCGACGCGCCCCGGCCAGCAGCTACCGAGGCGAGCAGCCCGCGGCGGCGGGTGCGCTTGGGGGCTCCATGTAGAAAAAAAGCCGCAGGTTGGAGCAGAAGCTGAGTTGTGGGCGGCCCGCTTCCCGCCGCGCTGCAGGGACCAGTAACTCGTGGGCGCTCAAAGGGCCGCGGGGGTTCCCGGGGAGCCCACGTGGGTCCAGGGACGGGTGGCCCCAAGAAAGCCTAGGAAAAAGCCCAGAGAACGAAGTGGTCACGGGCCGAGACAGGGCCCGGAATCCAAGAGCTGGTGGCCGAGGTTTTCCAGGCCGGGTTAAGCCTAACATAGGCAATCCTGCATCTCTGCAACCTCCCCTCTCCCCCACCCCCACCCCCACCGGCCCAATACCCATTGTCCAGACTTCCCAGTGGGGTGAGGAAATAAACCCATTCATCTTCAAGAAAAAAAGAAGATAAACAAAAGCAACCCCACCCCCTCATGACTACAGTGTCCACTTACAGATTCTAGAACCTGGGGGTGGGGGTGGGGGGACACTGTTCACGCTGGAGAAGAGTGGAGAGGGAAGAAAAATAAGATCTTTAAAACAAAGATTACAACTCCAAGTACAGAAGACAGAGCTATGCCTGTTCCCTTAATGAACCACATTTATTAAAAATGACTAAGACTGTACATAAAAATCCAAGATCTCTAAAAAGCCTATAGGAGCTGTGGCATCAGGTTTTAGTTTCTTCACATTACCGAGCTGGGTAGTGGGGATGGCAAAGAAAGAGGGTGAAATAGGGGAGTTTTCCTTACACATGTTTCAAGTTAGTACATTGTAGCTGAATACATTCTTAACTATCTAAGAAGTAAACAGAATATTCCCCAATATCCAGGATGATGAGAGAACTTATCCCCCCCAAGCCCTGCTGTCAGGTGATCTGTGAATTCTTGCCAAAGCCAAAGCACCAATTTTCATCATCTCAGACACGTAAGGAGACTATTTGTACAATATATCCCACGGTGTTCTACAGTGTATCTAAGCACACACAAAACTGTACACTTTAAAATTCTCTCTCTTATTTTCTTTTTTGGCCACTCCCTTCCCCACCCCCTTCTCCTGAGTCCTACTAGCCACCCCAGCCCGCAGCAGAGGCCTAGCCTGTGACACAGTCCTGAACTAGGGCCAAACATGGCTTGCTTCGAAAGCCTAGGAGGAATCAAAGTCAGGTAAAGCCAGCACCTTCACGTAAGGTTTTTCTCACCTCCCAGGCCTAGCTATCTTTTGTCCCTAGCAGAAAGTAACAGCAAAAAGTCCCCTGTTGAAGCTTAAGGCCCAGCCCTTCTCTTCCAGAAGCAAAACACCTTGCCACTCCGGGATTCTCTCTGCTTACAGATTTACACATAGGAATGAGAACCAGATCTTTCAACTCATTGGCTAGCGCTCAGCACTCCGAATCTTCACAGCCCGATTCTCTGAATGTTTAGTGCCTCCAATAAATAAATCCAGAACCTTGAATAACCTTCGAATTTTTAAAACGCTTTAAAGTCCTTCATTAATTTTATTTAAAAAACAAAAAAATGCGAGGCTTGTTTCAGTTACCTGCAGCAATTAAAAAGCTTTGGCACCTTCTTTTAGAGGATTGCACAAAACGGGATGCATCAAGGTGGAATGCAAACGTCTTTTTGGCAAACCTAGGCAAAGAAGACAACAAAAAACACCACCAAGTCCATCTGCAAAAAGTTAGCTCATTTTGACGTAGTTAAAATAACTCTTTAGGGAGTCGGGTAAAAAGCATAATACCCCCCCATGCCTTTTGAGGTGTCTTTACTGTACTCTTCAGCGTTAACGTCCTCACACTTTATGGAGGGAGAATTTTCATTACTAGAGGTGCTGGGAGACAGCCGCCGTCGCTTACAAGCACTGGTGTACACCCCCGAATCGTTGGAATCCAAAGACTTGATAGAAGGGGGGGTCTCTATCCAAGAAGAGCTGATTTCTTCTTTGACTTTCTCCTTGGAGAGCTGATCCTCAGAGAACACAGTGGGGCTTGTTCTGGAGGTCCATGGGAGTCCAGCAGCCATCTTCCTCTGGTAAGAGCCTCGACCTCCCCACCCTGCCATGGCAGGGAAGGTTGGGTCAGGGTAATAGCCCAGGGCGTGGGACGTCTGGAGGGGCAAGGATTTAATACCATATGGGAGCAAGGTGCTGGAAGTATATTCAGACTCATAGGAACCGATGTCTAGTTTGTTGGTCCCAGGTTGCTGGACAGGCGTGACAAGCCACCGCTGGGGAGGGTTGACCACCTCTTCGTTCTGTTGGGGTGAAAGGAGCCCATTGGTCTGTGGCACGGTTCTCTCGCCATTATAATATCGGGCTTGAGGTAAAGTGTTGACAAAGGGCTCCGGGAAGAAGGACTGAACGCCGTACCGACCTCCAGGGACAATCTGATGGGATCTAGGAGAATCCGTGGGAGATGGAGTTAACCTGTCATTTTCTGAAGCGGTGTACATGCTACAATATAAAGAGAAACACTTAAAAAAAAAAAACCCTAATGTTGTTACCAAATAACCACCTCCCAGAAATCAAAAAGGCTCACATAGTGGGCTGTACTGGGAGCACTGGTCTGCTGGAGTGGAGGGATGGAGGTAGGAGATGCGTTGGCCCATTTCAGCCCGACGCTTGGCTCATACGGAAAAAGTTTCCTCCCAAGCACTAAGTATTTAAACTATAGAAAAATCCACCTTTGCAAGTCCTAGAACTTGAAGGACAGTGCCACTCTCCTTTGTCAATGTCAGGGAAGGAATGCTGACTGTGGTATTAGAAATCCCACATGTAAATGACCTTGTGGGGCTTTACTGTTTAATGTTGTGAAAATTACATCCTCTTAGTTTTAGGTTTTTCTTATGTAAAAAAATAATAATAATGATAATAAAAGAGGGGGAGTAATAATACCTATTCCTCAGAGGGTAAAAAAGTTGGATCAAATGAAAAGGAAGGTATATAAATGCAGATTACGAAAATTTCAAATCTCCACTCAAATGTTAAAAAAAATAGCTCCTCATTTTTCAGCCCTTAACATTGCTTTAAAAATTAACAAACCCTTCCGTGAAAATTCTAAAGCAAGATTAGCCAAAGGGGGAAAAAATGCAAAAATAAAAATAGCTGAAAATCCCAAACAAACGTGAAGACTCATCCTAGAATGTTCTCTGGGAAGTGTCTGGTTATGTATGTCCTGTTCAAAGATGACCATGCAAATATGAAGAAAAGCTGTACTTACGAATCATAGTTGTCTCTGAAGCCTTTTGCAAAGGGGTTATGATCAATCTTTAGTTGAGTTATCTAGAGAGGGGAGAAAAACAGTCAGTTGTTGAGTGCTTTATCACGCTGGACCTAGCTGTAGAGATTCTTGGGCCATTTGGGACACTCACATCGGTGTTTTGGTAGGCAGTCACTGCAATGAACTGCGTTTCAGAGAAGGTAAAGGTCTGAGTCTTTGAGGGCTCGTTCAGGTCCTCCACGCCATCCTCTGTCACCTCAACAATGTGCAGTCGGGGTTGGTACTTGTGTAAAGACTGCAACACTATCATCTGGAAATGGTACAGAAAAAGAGCTGCCAAATCCATAAAGTCTCTTAGAGGTAAATCTTGACAAACTACATGTTTTGGAATGGGACTCCTGCTTGTCGCCCACTGACAGTTACCTTTTTCTATAGCCATTTTTAAGATCTTCTCATTGCTGCTTTTGCAACTTAAAACCTAGCTGGCTGGCTATGCGTGTTTGACAAACACTCTTTCCTCTTAGTTACTAAGTCCCCCAAAGACTTTAGTATTTCTTCTCCTAATAGTCAACTCACTGTTGACTGAAGTCTAGTGAAAATGAAAGGTCAAAAGAAAAAAAAAAAAAAAGGTTAGAACTAGGTGAGCAAACAGGTAAACAACTGCAGATATTACAAATACAGCGAAGAGTATGGTAACTTGTTAGGAAAAGAAATCTATGGCCAGAAGCCACCCCGTCCTCTGTCACTCTACCTGGGTGTTGTTGTTATTTGCGCCTTTGTTATTGGTGAGTTTTAATTTCCCAAAGGAAATCTCCTGTCTCATCCAGTGGGAACCAGTATTAGGAGACTCTGGGTGAACATACATTTTGTTGCCTAAGAGAAAATGAAACAAAACACAAAACCCAAGCAGATAGGGCTGATTACACATGGACATAGGGGAGGGATGTCTGTTACATATAGATTCAAGAGTTAGTCTTCAGGCACAAGTCTCCCCAGAGCTCGCTCTCCACCGGGATTCCACTGACAGCCCTCCCAGGGCCCCTGTGCTTCCGGCCCTCCTTGAACAAGGCAGTCATCTTAATGCTACCTCAAAATACATAAAAGGAGCCACCAGGAGATGTCTCTTGAAGGTCAATTTGGGGCCTCCTAAAGCTGGTAGGGCAACATCTGATGGAAAGTTGTTGGGTTTTTATGGGCGGACTCAACCTTGGGGAAGGCTTTCTCAAGGGAAGGCTGGAGTGTTGGGAGCCCTTTCCACCCAGGAGAATTTAGTAGGAATTGGTGGGGGAGGGTGGGGAAGAGTAGGGTCATGGTTACAGTACCAAAGTTTATATTCCTAGGCAAGAAATCTGACTTGGCAATTCTCTCCCTCTCTCCCCCATTCCAACAATCAACACCAAGAAACTCATACTGACACCTCTAGGCCCCAGATGAGGGGCAAGTGCTCGATTTAAATGTGAGTTTTCCGAGTCAGGAGTTCA
Organism: Mirounga leonina; assembly: GCF_011800145.1. Lineage (NCBI taxonomy): Eukaryota > Metazoa > Chordata > Mammalia > Carnivora > Phocidae > Mirounga > Mirounga leonina. The sequence continues at coordinate 15,346,096 of NW_023270268.1, read as the reverse complement.
CTGCCCGCCCCTCCCTGCCTGGGCCTCCTCTCTCCTCACCCTGCATGTTATTGTCCGCTTTGCCGCAGGTCACCCACTTGCCCCCCTGGAATCGCCAGTGGTTGGGGTCCGCCAGCACCACCTCTACAAACACGTTGTAGTGGGCCGTGGGATTGAGTCCGTTTATGTTGAAGCTCAAGAAAGGAAACATGCGCCTGAATGAGGGAACAGAAGCAGGATAAGCGGTTTAAATCCGGATGCCTGAGAGCAGGCCCGCACCAGACCAGGTTTGCCGGCACCTGGGGTAGATCAGAGTAGGAACTGAAAAGCCTACAGAAAGAACAGAACACTGGTCCACAAAGTGGCCCCTCACTCTGCAAAATACTTGAGTTGTCAACTCTGGGAACATCTCTTTTCTGAAACAATTTGCCCCAAAGTAAGCATTTCCCCAATTGAGGTGCTACTGCACCCTCTCCCCACTCAAGTTCTTAATTTTTCTTCCAGGATGTGAAAAATCATTCGTTTTTCTACGATTAAGTACCAGAGAACAAGGTTCAGTTGTTCGTGTTAAAATTTTTAAATGGTACTCGTCAGGCTCAAAGTTCCCCTTGAGCGCCCCTCTCCCAGCACCCACCCCTCACATTTCCCATTCGTACCCACTGTTAGCAGTTGGATGGGTATCAGAACTTTCTCACGTCCCGAACCCCACCAGGTCTGGCTCCAGGGCCTGCCTAATCAACTACCCGCACCAGCCAACCCTCCGATGCCCATCTCCCCGAGGCGCCCCGTGGAGACTCTGGCGCCTAAAACTGCGGGAGCCCATCTACTGCGCTCAGGAAGCCAACCTTTGCGCCTTTCCCCACCCGCAGCTCCTCGCGGGTATGCAGGGACCAGCTCGGTATGCCGAGCGGGCGGATCTAGTAAATCCAGCTTTGTGGACAATTCCCAATTTCCATTTCCGCCTCCTTCTCGCCAGTCCAGGTGAGGGTGACGGGGAGGAGGGCGGGGGGGGGGGGCAGCTGTAACATTAGCACCGTGCACAAACCGGTGCGCGGACCGGGAGGGACACCGGATTGGAGATGCTCGCGGAAAAACACTCTCCCAACAAATCGCGGAGCGAATGGGCACAGCTCCCTCACCCCCGGCCTTCCCCAGGACCACACAGTCACTCAATTGTCATTCACCTCGGAGCCCCTCCGCGCTGCTCTCACCTGCCCTGTTTCGTAATGATCATCTCGGTTTGGTGGCGGTGGAATTTGAGCCACAGAGGCCGGTTGCACAGGTAGACGTGGGCACGAAAGCCGGAACCAGGAACCCCCAACGCCCCCAATCCTCCGCAGGACCCCGCAGCTGCCGCCCCAGGGTACGGCCCATAGAGCGGAGCCCCCTGGCTGTACTGATAGGCCCCCGGGCCGCCTGCCCCGCCGCCGCCGCCCGCGCCCGCTCCGCTACTCGCGCCGGCTCCCGGGCCGAACTGTGCCCTCCCAGGTGGGCACACAGCCGCGGGGAAGCCGCCGGGGGGCAGCATGGAGCCGTAGGGGTAGCGCGCCCCGTTGGGAGCAGGGTACACGGATCCGTGGGGCGCTCCTGCCGCCGCCTGGTAGGGGAAGAGCGAGCAGGGCGCGGCCAGCTCGGAGCCCTGAGGCCCGGGGGACTGGAGGTAGTAGCGCTCCGAGCTCAGGCTGTCCATGGAGTAGCGCGCGGTGGCGGCGGCGGCGGCGGCTGCGGCGGCGGCGGCGGCGGCAGCGGCTGAGGGCAGCTCCTCCTCCCCGCAGGGGGAGCCCTTGCGGCCGTCCGGGGGCCCGGGCTTGGCCGCTGCCGCGGCGCTGGCGAAGGCGTCCCCGGCGTCGGCGTCACTGAGCATGGCCGCGGGGGCCCCCGCGCTGGCGGCCGTGGGTTCCCCGCTCCCACTCTCGCACGAGAGGCTGCCAGGGAACTTCTTGGGCGCTTTGTCTAAGTCCAGCCTCTGAGGCGAGGGGGCCGCGCCAGGGAGGTGGCCTGCGCTCCCGCTGCCTCCGCCTCGCGCACTCTCCAGCGGGTAGAAGTGCGTGCCGGGCAGGTTCACCGAGCTCACCAAGAGCTGCTCCCCTAACTGCATGCTTTGCAAAGCGCAGACGGCAGCTGGCTGCTTCCTCTCCTTCCGCGGCCTTAATATAAAGGCAGGATGGGGGAGCCAGCGCCCTCTTCCGAGGGGAAGGTAACTTCCCCTACCTCCGGTGCTGGGGCTACCCACCTGGCCGCACGCGGGCCGCTAAGGCGCGCACTCGCGCGCCGGGAACCCAGCGTCCTTTCCGCGAGGAAAGCTCACTGAGTTTGAAGGCAGGAGGTGGAAATTGACCGAAAAGCACTCTCCTTTTCCCTTCCCGTCCTTCTTGCCACTCTGCACCCCCGTCCTCCTCCACACTCACACCCAGGAAGAAGAGGATTTAGATCTCTGTCCCCATCCACCCACCAGCGCTAGCCTTTCTGCCCTTCTCGACTGCCCGAGTGTGGGTCAAGTTGACCACTTGGAAACTTGCAGGCTGTCATTGGCTGCTTTATATATGTGCGGCCAGGGAGGGGCTTCGCGGCCCCACAGCCCGGGGACTCTCCTATTGGCTGACGGAGGTGACACTAATTCAATTAGGCATTTACTAATTGGATCATGTCGACTGCGACTTTCTTTTCCTTTAGTCTTTTTTTTTTTTTTTTTTTTTTTTTTTTTTTTAGACTCTGTCCTACTGTGAGAATCAATTCTGGTGTCCGTATTTTGCTGGAGTTTAGGAGAACGGGGTTTGGGGTCTGCGTAGCGGGGTCCACTCCTGCCACAGAAGTCATCTCAGCACTCTGAGAGGAGGATGCGGAGGCGGGAGCAGGTTTTAGAGGCTGGCGCGAGAAAGGCTCTGCAAGCTGAAGTCTTGCAGAGAGGCACCGGTCCCTGAGGGTGGGGATCTGGGGAGAGTCGGAGAGAGGCCGAGGCGAGGTCTCTTTCCTCATCGGGGGCTGTAGCTCCAGGCACACTTTCCTCCCGATGGTGGAAGGCTCCCAGGCCTTCAGCCTACAGGAACCCCATTTTGTTCGGTTCTACTCTTTTACTCACTGGGAAGGGTTCGTGAAGAGGAAACCTTGCGCTCCGCGTTTGGGATTCCGGGGACAGCGAGAGCACATTGCCATCCTTGAGGACCGGCTTATGAGTCAGAAGCCCTGGCGGGGTGGGGTACTGGGGACACCCTCACCCTCTTGACAACACGCCTGCTTTCAGAAGGCAATCACTTTTACTCCCCACAACTGAAAATCCACCGCAGCTCCGTTTCCCTGAATCCCGGATTCCCTCCACCCCACACACCATCTTCAGTGGGGCCTGGCACCGAGAAACAAAGGTTCCCCAGCAGCCGTGCGGTTGAGATTCCCTGCGCCTCTCCTCTGCGGCGCAACACAGAAGGTAGAATAATTAGTGAAATAATCAGTTTGATACTGAATTAAGCCCTTTTGCCCCAGCTGCCTGTTTCTCCCTTGCGTTTCCGCAGACAGTAGAGTCAAGAGTGGTGCCGTCTTATTTTATTGTTTTATTACCGAAAAGGGGGGAGGCATGTTTCATTGCGGATAGGGAGAAGCATGAATATTCGCTGTTAATAAGCAATTACAGACGCGGCTTGTAATCGCTCCGGGAGCGCATTTTCCGGCTGAGATGTTGGGACTCTGCTTCCCCAACCGAACACGATCACACGGGAAACTCTTAGCCCACAACAGATGAGGCGGCCGCAGGATTTCTTGAGCGCGCACACGCCAGTGCAGAATAGCTCGAAGCTTTCCAACCTAGGTTCAAACCACAGCAGCATAAACCAACAGCTGCACGTCTGGGTTAGAGAGCAAGACGGTTTCTGAATACACTCGGACGTTCCAGGGAATTTACCAGTTTTGGGGGGTGGTGAAAACCGGGGGCGTGAGAAGGTTTTCAGGTTCAGGACACAGCCAGTGGGGAGGGAGCACGTTAAGCGAGTGGGCCGGGGCGGTGGTCCCGCAGGTCCTGGGCAGAGCAGCCCGGGAGCAGATCCCTGGAAAGGTGGCCCAGAGCGCACTCAACCCAGCGCCCCTAGCATCTCGTCCTGCTAGTTGAGGTCGGGTTTGGTTTGGCTCCCTTGCTCCGATCACCCCCACCGTCCACTCCCACCTCCCGGCTTTTGTTTTATTGTGACCGAGGGAAGTAGTGAAGAATTGAATTTTTCAAGTACTTTGTGCGTTTGCAGACTTCATGATTTTCAAAGTGGAGATTCCGTGAGGGGGACGCGAGAACAGGAAAGGAAGGGGCTGCGCGGTTTGGGCATCTTGGCGACGTAGCTCGGGTTTGGGGAACCTGGTTACGCCTCGCGGGCTCCTCCACGTTAGGCTTGACCTGAGCTGCAGGATGTGTGAGGCAAAAGTAGGGGTGAGATGGAATCTCACATTATTTGGAGATAGGGTGGCTGGGGGTAGGTATCAGTTTTGCGCTTTATCACAGAGAGAAAGCGGGCCTCTGTGTCCCTTCAAATTGCTTTCGAGGCGGCCAGGGAAGCGCTGCGCGTGGCAAAGTGCCATGGCCGGCAACAGGCATCGTTCCGACCCACTCTGGCGCAAATAACGCGGGCCAGCTGTCCCCCGCGCCACATCAGAAAGGGTTGATTTTATTCCAGCCCCAGAGCAAGCTCTTGAAAGCGCGTGGGTTCATTCTGAGTGCTACCTAATTATTAAATATATACACCGTATGCGTGATCAAGATTAGTGTTGACTCTTGGGGCAGGAAATTGCAGTTTACATCTCCCCACCTCCCCAGTATATCCATTATTTTACCCAAACTTTAACACATTTTACAGATGGGGAAATAAAAAGGAATTCAAAGAGAATCAAAATTCGGGCTAGCACAAAACTACTCTGAGACCTGGCATTTTGGGAACATGGAAAACATATACATGATTTATATTACATTTATAAGTTACAAGTTCTTTTTTAACGTAATGAAAAGCACTGTTTCAACTAAAGATGATTTTTTCCTGACAACATAGAGATAAAGAAATCTCACTGAATGGTTTTCCTGTATTGATTGACTAATTGCATTATTATTATTATTACACATGGAATATACTAGTCTAAATGCCTGGAGAGTTATAGATGAGCAAATCTGTGATTTCCTACTTGGAATGGATTTTCTTTTGCTGGCTCCATTTTACTTATAGTCAGGGAAAGAGACATAAAAATTATTTTCATGTATCCCAGCCAAACTTTAAAACCCAAGCACTCTTCTCCAGAAATAGGAACAGGAGAGAAAGCTAAAGCACTGGCTTCAGTGAACATGTCAGGCAGCACCCTCCTTAGACTGGGTGGGCAAATAACAGCGCCTTCCAGCCTGTTTGCTGTTTGATTTCAATTACACCCCAAGCTTCATGAAATCCAAATGAGACATTTATTGAAAGGTGCCTGGTTTTATGTGGCTCAACTGACAGTGTATTGGAATACATTGAACAAAAACATCAACACCGGGGAGGAAACGTGGAGACCCCTTGGAGCCCCAGACCCAAATGCCGGCTGGATTAACTCAAATCTTGCACCTTTCAGCCTGAGTTGGGGCAAGCAGGACCCTTTGAAGGCTACAGGGAAGCCAAGGCCAAGCCTGTGTGTGAGCCTATGGAAGATCTTATGCTCTACTGGTTCAAGCAATCATATCAGCTTCATGCCACCATCTCATCCTGAGAACACACAGTTATTGCCAACCTGGCCAGGTGACCTCTTTACCCATTTCTCCCCGCTTAAAGGTGACCACTATCAGTGCATTCATCTTTTAAAAGCCACACTGAGAAACATTTTGCTATAACAAGACTATTACACATCAATTACATATACATAGATGTGAATAAGTTACAGGGGTGAGTTATAGATGAGTGCAATGATCTATGGTTTTCCTCCTGCCCTGCCCCCTCTACACACAACCAAGGGGGCCCATATAAATGTCCCAATAAAGTCTATTATTTTCACCCCCACTAAAAATGTGTTATCAAAACACCGTCCGTGTTATTCAAACACTTTGTAAATTCTGAGCAGACTTGCTGCCGGTTCTCCTTTTAACCCTAGGAAAACATTCCAACATTACCCGGTCACCAGCGCTTCGCCTGGACTCTGGGAAAACGTCAATGGGTGTTTTGTGGTGAATTGGTCCTTTTACTATTTATCTATGGCCTTTTCTTTGTTGATGTTACATTTTATTTCACCATCTCAGGTTAACTCTTTGGCCCTTTGTTCTCTGCTGGCCAGATCTGCCACCTCCACTGTGCTTTCCAAAGGGGGAGGGAGCTTTCATCACGGTAAGGTTGTTCATGTTTCACTTTTTTTTTCTTTTAAAGAAAATGTCCTGTAAGATAAAACATTTTGGCAAGGACAAGTAGTTTTGATTCTGCTGACAACAGCAAGATACACCCACCAACACAGTTTCACTTTTATAAGAATTTATATTTCACCATGACGCTGGAATAGAATGAACACTGCTTTAAAAAAAAAAAAAAAATCTCCAGGTCCACAGATGCGTGAGGCAAAGGGTTACATTAAACTCATGGTATTTTTTTCAAACAAACATGGCTAATTTAAACTATTTCTTAGCTATCCATCTATGTATTTAGATTGCTAAGTGCAATTGTAACTTACTGTTAAAATATGAATAGATGGGGGAATCCTGGAATGAAAGTTAAGAAACATACTCAAAGTTGTTTATTACAAAAAAATAACTGATCTTTTCTTAAACATTGAGTCAAGAATCTTTTTTTATGAAGTATTTTTTAAACAGCAAATGAATTCCTGGATTTCAGTGCTGCTCTATCATTATTATATTCACATTTATGGAAGTACATAGATTCACATAAATACAAGAAAGCCATGTGGGGCAAAGTAAATAAAGTAAAAAACTCTCAGAAATAAATTATGGGACTATTTGGCTAATTATTACTACATTAAAATATGAAAGAGTTATACAGGGTTCCACCTGTCTTGCTTACTTTTGCACCTTGAAAGTCCTGACACTTAGTAGGGGCTCATCTGTTGACTGAAAGAAAAGGGTTACTAAATCTGTAAACTAGAACAGATAAAATAGCCCAAGGACAGTGTCAGGTCTCAGGATTTATAACCATGAAGACAAAAGTGAAAATACTATTTTCCCTATCCTATAAGAAAAAAAGATAACACAGATCTTCCTAAATTAATGGACCTGGCATTTTCATCTTTTTAAGACGTTTTAGGATTTTAAAAATCTTTTCTAGACCTTTCCTAACCCAAAGTTGTTACGTGATTGCATGGCTTTTCCTGTGTATTTCAATGTTGACACTCTTCCACAGGAAAATAGAAAAGTTAGTGCTGGAGTTGCAGTACAGCTGTTAATGGGAACAACCAACATGTAGCCAAGGAGAAATACCCTCCTGACCATAAATCACTTGCATATCACTAAGAGAGTCGGCAGAGCCTATGGCAATGAGTGTTTCAACAGAAGCCACCTTTATGGTACACGTGCGGCAGGATGTCTACACAACAGGTGGGCAGAATCCAATCCTGTTGACCAAAGCTTCAGAATGACAGGGCAGCTGGAATCTCCCATTCAGGCCCCCTGCGAGAAATGGGGCGAGGGGAAATCTTGGTTGAGAAGTTACTCAGCAGAAAGCATTAAGCCCATAAGAACCAAGGAAGAGAGGGGGAGGAGGAGGGAGGAAAGAAGGGCACCAAAGAGATCATTCCATAAACTAAGAGAAAAGCAGAACGTTGTATGCAGAATTTTATGTATTTGTGGCTTTCTACCTTTTACTACCTTTGTGAGTCTGGGCAAACTCCTTAACCCTTCTGTCCCCCAGTTCCCACTTGTAATAATACCATACAGAATGTAAAGCAATTAGAACAGCACCTGGCACATAGGAAGATCTAAACTCTTTCCTATTACTCCCCATCACACTTATATTGAGCTCGTTTTTCGCCCTCTTCTTAGTAGATACTGGGGCGAAACAAGGATATATCCGGATCTGCTGGGGGGAGGCCAGGAACCAACAGGTCAAAAACAACGTGAACTAGAAGTAGGAGGCAGGACTGAGTCAGTTAGAACCCGAGAGGAGAGTCCCCAGTTGTTCCTACAGCTTCTTTCAGTTTCTCCAGAACCTTACGGGATGGAGGGGGTGGGGGGGAAGGGTGGAATCCAGTGCCCTCCCCTTGAGCGGGGCTGGAAAGGTGCACTTCAAAGGGAGGCGGTTGGGGCGCCCTAGCCCGGGTGCGCCTTCCGCCCCCTCCAGGCCCGCATTAGCATTCTGTTTTTCCCAGGCCTCCTTGCCCTCCCGCCTCCCGCCGGGATTTTGCCTTTCTGGCCGATTATTTGTCAAAGAAAAAAAAAAAGGGTATTTAGCTCAGGTTTTGTTCTCCACCTACTTGGTTAAACGCCCGACCACGAAGGAGTTGAGTGAATGGTCGGATGCCTCCCGCAGGGCTCTCGCTCCTGGAGAAGACACCCTGAACTGGGGGTCCCCAAAAGGACACCATTTGGACCCGCTCGCTGGGGTGCCCTGCGGGCCTCAGTGGCGGCATCTGCAAATTGAGAGGACAAGAGCAAAGCAAGAGCAACCGTAGAAAGCTGCTGTTGAGGAGGCCCCCAAGTCCTGGTCAGCCCGGACCGCTTAACCACTGGGCAGGGTCCAGGAAGGTCCGTGGAACCCCCTCCTCCCAAAGATTACAAGGGTCCGCGGGGAAGGGAGTTTCTGGGAGGAGCAAAGAGCAGCTGACATTATTTCTTCATCCATTTGAGGCTCACTTTTCTAGAATAAAGTTGATCCTCCGATCCACAGCCAAGGGAGGAAAATAATGAAAGCAGCATAGGACAGACTCTCGGCTTTATCTGTACGATTTTTTAAAACCGGCACCTTACGATGTATTTAAGAACCCATTTTACAGAAGGGTAAAGCGGTATTTGGCGAAATGAAGGCCCTTGTCCACAGGCACACAGCTAAAAATGGTGGCCTGGGAGTTTGAATCCTGGCAATCTGAGCTGCGGGGCTCCCAGGGGAGGGGTTAAGGACGTGTGAATGGGGCGGGGTGTGGGGCGTTGTTTTCTCTGAGGGTTAAGGCTTCCAGGTAAGTGTTGGAATGGGGATCATGTGTGGCTTCGAAGGAAGCGAGTGGACAGCGCTCGGTGCGCATCTGCAGCCCCTGGACCTTTAAAATGAGTCTCTTTTATGGAAGCTGGGCCCCATAACTCCACCCTATATCCCAATCCTGGGTTCTGGCTAGTCCTTCTTGCTTGGGATAACCACAGCAGGGGTGGACCTCTCTCTACAAGCTCGGCCTGGGCCAAGCTCTTGGCGTACAATATTCCACTTAAACCCTCGCTACCACCTCACAGAGGTAGGCACTTTTTATCATCCCCATTTTACAAATAGGAAAACCGAGTCTGAGAGAGGTCAAGTAAACTTCCCTGAGGGCATACCATTTGTGAGCAGCCGCTCCAGCGGACCTGGAAGCTGGGAAGGCGGTGCTCTTTCCCGGGAACCCTGAAACCTTTACTAGAAAACCGGGCTTTCTGGGCTCGAGCTTTGACAGAGGGGCGATCCGCAGAGAGAGCGGCGGCGAAGCAACAGCCTCCCTGCCTGTCGCGTTTCCTTTTCCCTGCCCATTCCCAGCCGCGGAGCGCGCAGCCGAGCGCCCATCCTACGCGCTCGGGGACTGGGATTTGCGAGCTGTTGGGGACCCTTCTCGCCTATCTGGCGGACGCTCGAAGCCTTTCCTTTGCGGATGCGCGGGGAATTGAGGCCGCCTCTTGGGTCTCTCTCTCCCTGGCGCGCCGGGCTTCTGCGGCCACCCTAACCCGGCGACACGCAGCTCAGGGACCGAGCCCCGCCATCAGAGAAGCCAAGGGAGTCTCTTAGAGCCCCGAGCGCGCGGCGAGTGCCCCTTCCTGACGCAAGATAGAGTCCACCCACGCCTCGGTGTTTGTGGCCCGAGCAAAAAAAAAAAAAAAAAAAAGCCAATTCCGGGCAGGGGCTGAAACCCAGGCTTCTGCGCCCCAAGCGTGGGTTCTCGGCTTCTGCTCGGCCGCAGGCTTAGAACTCCTAATGCACTCGGGGTTGCACTCGGGCAGCCGAGCGCCTGTTTCCCCTGTCCCTTTCCCCACAATCACCGGGGCGCGCCTTGGGTGAAAAGATAGGAGGGTGTCCCACATATTTCTGGTTCTCCCTCTTTGCCTTTTTACCAAGCCTTTCTCTCTGTATGTTAGGTAAGCCTGGAAGGCAGAGGCCAACTTGAACTTCTTTGACTCTACCAACCAGAGATAAATGTGTATGTATATTACATAACCTATTGTACGGTGTTATAATAAAATGTATCTTTCACAATAGAATACATTATAAACAACACCATACAATGTATAATACAATAGAAAATCTATCTATCTATCATCTATCTATCTATCTATCTATCTATCTATCTATCTATCTATCTATCTATCTACATATACTTGCATAAGGCTTTTAAAGAACTCAGAAGCCACCGGGTTGCAACATCTCGCGCGCACCTCGGCCTGACTGCAACCACGATTAATTTCTTGTGTGTATTTCCGGGGCTTATTACCTGTTTTGCACCAGCAAGTGTGTGTATGCACCTGGATTCCTCCTATCTCTCCCCCACCCGTCTGCATGTTTTTATACGCACTCTTCAACAATTTGCTTTTTTCACTTAAAATACGTCTTCAAGTTAGCTCCTGGGGAAGTCGGAGGTTTTTCTAACTCAACACATCCCAGGGCGTGCCCCAAAGGCTTAAATAAATTATATTGGTGTTTGGGGGCTTTCCTCGCAGCTGCGCGCGCCAACGCCGAGCCACACTGCGATCCCCTGATCCGCTTGGAGGCCGCCCGCCTGCTGCTCCGCGCCCCCGGAAACGCGCGCCGCGGGAGGAGCGGTGTGCGCCGCGGAAGGCGCAGCGCCCCCTTGCTCCGCGTGCGCGGAACCCCGCCCGGGCCTCGCTGTGGGAGTTTTCTTGCTTTTGAGAACCCTCTTTGTTTGTACTCTCAGACCCCAGAATCGGGTAAACAAGCTCTCGGACCCTGACCTGTGCTCCTGGGGCTCACGGGCCGGGGAGGGATCTGCTAGACAGTCCCAAGGCCGATCAAAGAGGAGGACTTGGAGGGGACCGTCAGCCCCATTAACATCCCGCCTGGCTGGGCTGCTGGGGGTGGGGATGAAGTTGGGCAGACGCGGGGCAGAAATCGCGTGTTGCCAAAGGCCCAAGAAATGACCCGATCTGAGTTACTTCCCAAATTCCTTAAGGCTTAATGGCAACTCTCGAAGAAGCCGAAGCTCTCTAGACTTCTTAGAAGGCGCACTGTGAGGCTCAGCTCTTAGGAGGGTGCTCGGATCCAAGACTGGACAATGTTGACAAGGATAAGCTTCCATGTCTTCAGGAGCTGGTGGAAGATACAACATCAAGTAAGCAATTAAGAAAATCATCCAGCAGGGTAATGCAGTGGTTTCCAATCTTGGCAGAATCACCTGGGGCACTCTTAAAAACCTCAGTGCCCCAGTAGCAGCCCAGGAACAATTAAATCAGGATCTCTGAGAGTGAGACGCAGGCATCAGTATTACTAGAAGTTGTCTAAATGATTTCAGTATGTAACAAAGTTGGAGAACCACTGGGCTTTTGGGCTCGGGGTCGATGGAGGTCTTTCTGAAGAACTGACATTTGAGCTCAGAAGGGAAGGGAGAGAAGAGTGTGAGGGAACACTGTGTTGGGGTCTTGTGCTTGCTGGTGCTTTGGGATTGGCAGTGGAGGAGGGAGAAAAGGCATTTTAAGAGCAGAAGGAAGCAAGTGAGAGCTGAGCATCTGGTCACAGTGCTCTGCATCCCTGGGAAGTCTTTCAATTGCCCAGTTCCTAGGGAAGCTTTAAAGATCACTGGAAAATACCTAGTTTAAAATGATTTATTTTAAAACATAGAAGTCAAATAAAGCATGGAAATATTTTTTTAAATACAACAATGCCAAAGGGCTTCTTCATGAGGAATTTCATGACATTTCATGGAATCTAAGATGCCATCCATTAACATACTCCGTTATTTTATTTGTCACTAAGAAAGAAAAAGCCAGCTCCAAAAATTTTTATTTTGTGCTTATTGAAAGAACTGCTTTTTTAGACAAAGTGTTATTTTTCATATTTCACTCATAAAAGAAAAATAAAAGCCAAAAGCCCAGGCAGGGACAGCTATGTCACAACTGTCACCTGACCAACAGTGATTGTAAGACTTCATTGGTTGTAGAATGCTTCTGGATTTCCAGAAATCAAAAGGAGCATCCTAGAATTTATGCAAACCAGTGTCATCTAATGAGCTCACTGCTCGATGCTTTGCATCTTTTAGCTCATTTAGTCCTCACGACAACTATATGAAGTAGGAACCATTTTTATTAAAAACACTTTACAGATGAGAAAACGGAGGCACTGAAGGCTAAGTTACTTCAAATCAGACCACCACCAAGTTGCAGAGATAGGATATAAACCCACTGTGGTCCTAATCTCACTCTAAGCTGAGAAAATTGTCTCTGTTGAGTCAACTGAAACTCAAAAGGGTTAGAAGAAGGGGAATAGAGGTGAGGGGGAAAGAAAAGACTTCAGGGTTCAATTAAGTGGTAGAATGGGGTCTTTATTTCAATTGGACTTCAGTTTTATGACTGTTTAGGGGTAGAAAAGGATCATGTGGCAAAACAACCTTATACAGCCAAGATCATTCATGTCATCCATTAAAAAACTTATAAGGAGGGGCGCCTGGGTGGCTCAGATGGTTAAGCGTCTGCCTTTGGCTCAGGTCATGATCCCAGGGTCCTGGGATCGAGTTCCGCATCCGGCTCCCTGCTCAGCGGGAAGCCTGCTTCTCCCTCTGCCTCTCTCTCTGTCTCTTATGAATAAATAAATAAAATCTTTTAAAAATAATAAAAAATAAAAAAACATAAGGAAATGATAATCTGCACATTTCAGGCCATATTTAAAAAAATAAACTTCAAAAATTCAAATGTAGTACATACTGAAAAGTACACATACCCTAAATACATAGCTCAATAATTTTTCCCAAATTGAATGCACTTGAATAACCAGCATCTATGTTGAGAAATCCAGTATTGCTTGAACTCCAGAAGGCCCCATGCCCTCTTCTGGTCACTGCCTGCTAAGAGGCGGCTGCCATTTTTACTTCTATCACCATCAGTTAGATTTCTCATTTTTTGAATTCTATATAAATGGATTCTTACAGTGCATTCTTTGTGTCTGGCTTCTGTCATTCAACTTGTTTGGCATATTTGCTCATGTTGATGCGAGTAATTGCATTTGTGCATTCTTCTTGCTGTGTATTATTCCATGATGTGAATATATAATTTATTCATTCTGCCGGAGACATTTGGGTTGTTTCCAGTGTGACTTATTATGGAGAGTGCTGGTATGAACATTCTTGGGCATGTCCTTTGGTGAACATATGTAGTGCATTTCTGTCAGGCCTCTGGGATTGCTGGGTGATACAGGTCAGACCATATATTTTTATTTATTTATTTATTTTAAAATATTTTTACTTAAATTCAGTTTAGTTAACATATAGTGTATTATTAGTTTCAAGGGTAAAATTTAGTGATTCATCAGTTTCATATAACACTCAGTGCTCATTACATCAAGTGCCCTCCTTAATGCCCATTACCCAATTACCCCATCCCCCCACCCACCAGACCATATATTTTTAAACAAGGTGTGTAACATTTTAAAGTCTTGGGCTATTTAAGCATGGCACTTTTACTCTTAGGACTGAATTGTAACAATGCTAGGGAGTATTAAGGAAGGGATATCAAATTAAAGAAAGGAGGAGGAGATAAATAGGAGGCAAGAAGATAGATGCAAATAATGCTTTAGCATACATTTATTGTTTTGTGATCTAACATCCAAGCACTAAATGTTTATGAATGCTTACATTTTTTCTATGAATCTTTGAACATCCGTAGATAAGTGTGTTGACAAAGCAGACAGGGATAGGGAAATACTCAGAATGCCAGAGGGAACCCCTTGATATCCTTTCATCTTATATATTTATGACTTTCTAGCAATTGCCTCAGTCAAAAATTTCTAGCATAAAGGTGGAGGCACTGATACCAGTAAATTCTCAAGTCTAGATTTTCCACTGATATTTCATTTTTTTTAATAATCAAGGAAAAACTTTTTTCCCTCTGATGGTATGTTCAGGAAAAAAAAAAAGGAATAGTGAGAAAAAAAATACAAAACCAAAACCCTGAGCACTCATAACCAAACCTCCATGTGATAACCACTCTTGGCATTTTGTGGTTACATATAGGGTCACCAATGGGTCTCTTACCTACTGTTCATCTTACCCCACTTGTTTTTCCAAAAAGAATTCCTATTTTATTCAGGCATCTATTCCTTCCTCACGTGACTCAGGGAAAAGTGACCCCAGACCCAATATGGGGGAGAGCCTCTTTAGTTTAAGCCAATCAGTACATGTTGTTTCCATGGAAATTGCTAGTGGTCCAGACTGAAGGGGATAACTTAGAGTCAGTGGTTAGGAGAGGGGTTTATTTTTTCCTTTCACAATCCTACTTCTGTAGAAAAAGGAAGCAAGTAGCCTGATGGCCTCTGACACCATGGTGGGACAGTGAGGGGTATCTCTTTAAGGGAACCCAGTGCTCAAGCAACAGATTAAGGGAGAAGCAAAGAATCTGGATCCTTGATGACTTCTTTGAGCTGCTGCTGGCTGAACTTGCCCTACCTTCTGAGATAAAATTAGGTTAATGTGTAGGTTAATTTGAACCACTATCTTAACTTTAACCATTGTGTGCCTTTCCAGATATGCCTGGACATAATGTTACACAAATATTATACATATGTAATCTGTAAATATACGAACATTGTTCAGTTTTTCCTGTTATAAGCAACACCACAATATCATTGCATGGAAATCTTTACATACATGTCCTACTGTTTCGTTGGAATGAATCCCTTGAATTGGTATTATTAGATCAAACATATTTGTATAAAATTTTGGTACACATTTAACAGAATTTTTTGTACCAACTTACATTCCCAATAAAAATGTTTAAGAGCATCTATTTCTCCTCATTCTCACCAACACCAGCTATTACTTACTTTTCTAGTCTCTGTGATTCTGGTAAGGGAAAATATTACTTTGCATTTCTAAAATGACTAATGAATTTGTGCTTCATATTTAAGTTTAGTAGAGCTCTTTAAATATCATATATATCATACTTTGTGGAGTGTTGCAAATATTTCCCCCTATTTTAGCATTTATCTTTTGACTTAGTTTATGATGACATATTCTGCACAGAAAATATGAATATCTTTCTTGATACATGTTGGGCTTTATGTGAAGCTATCGAAAAACCTGACCTTCTCTAAGATCTCTTCCAGTGTTTTTATATCATATTTTTTTGATATATTTGAAATTAATTTGAGGAAAAGAATGGTAGAAATTTATCTTCATGTTCTAACAAGTAGCTAACCAGTTGTTTAAAAACCATTTACTGATTACTCTAATCTGAAGTGCTTCTAAAAATATATACCACGTTTCCATCTATACTTGGGTATAATTTTGAACCCTATTAACAGCATTGAATATTTGACTGTTTCTGTTTTAGTGACATGTTATTTTACTTAGCTTTATAATTTTCCCCCAAAGCACCAAAATATACACCAAGTTGTTTTCTTTTTTTTTTTAAAAGATTGTATTTACTTATTTATTTGAGAGAGAGTGAGAGCAGGGGGAGGGGCAGTAGGAGAGGGAGAGAAAGAAAATTTCAAGCAGACTCTGCACTGAGCTTGCACTCAGCCCCAGGAGGGATGCGAAGCCCAAGGAGGCGCTCAATCTCAGGACCCTGAGATCATGACCTGAGCTGAAATCAGGAGTCAGCGCTTAACCCACTGAGCCACCTGGGGGCCCCTACACTACTTTCTTTTTAAAGCAATTTCTTGGCTATTCTCTTATTGTATTCTTTTAGATGAAACTGAGAATTGGAGTTTTGATCAAGATTGCATTGAATCTAAAAATTTATTTATAAAAAATTGATGTCTTTACAAAATAGATTTTCTTTCCAAAATTAATGTATGTCTCTAACTTTTCCTCAAGTTTTTCTCTCAGTATAGCTGTATGCTTTCTTGATAAATTTATCCGTAGTATTTTTGTTGTTGATTATATTGTTATTTCTGCTATAAAGGGGATCTTTTATTACATTTTCCTTTTTTTAAAGATTTTATTTATTTATTTGATAGAGAGAAAGAGAGAGAGCACGAGTGGAGGGGGGCCATGGGGGGGGACAGAGAGAGAGGGAGAAGCAGGCTTCCTCCTGAGTAGAGAGCATGACAGTGGTCTCCCAGGACCCTGGGATCAGGACCTGAGCCCAAGGCAGATGCTTACTCGACTGAGCCACCCAGTTACCCCTACATTTTCTAATTGGATCTTGTTATAGTAAAGCTATTGATTTAAAGAATAATCTTGTTATTAACTACTTTCTGAATTCCCTTATGACTTTGAGTAGCTTTGCATTTGATTATCTTTTGTTTTTTTACATCATCCACCCAGACATAGTCATTTTCCTCCTCTTTTCCAATAGTTTACTTCTTGAATACTGATCTGTCTCTTATGACAAATGTTAAATAATAGTATCACTGAGTTCTTGTATCTAATGGGAATGCTTCTCATGTTAAATCATCCAGTCTGATGCTAAATTTTGAATATATATAACAAATGTAGGAATTTAGAATACATTTGAATATTTTTGTAAATACATTTTGTGTCTGTATTTTGTGGATACATACAAACTAAAGAATTTGCCATCTATTCTTAATTTATCTGAGATAATGTCACATGTTAAAAAATAAAAAAATAATAAAATAGCATGTTTATGCCAATGAATTATTTTTAAGGTCAAATATATTAAGGTATACATTATATACAATAAAGATTCACCCTTTTTAGTAGTGTGTAGTTTGATAACTTGTGACAAATGTAAACAATTGTGTAATACCATAGTCAAGATAAGGAACATTTCCATTACCCTGAAAAATTCCCAAGTGCTCCTTTGTCATCACCCCCAGTCCTGGCAACTCTGGTTTCTATGGAAATTAGTTTACTTTTTCCTATTTAATCTATCATTGTGGTGAATTTTACTAAGAGACTCCCTAATATGTAATACCCCTGTGTTCCTGGAGTTAACTGGCTATAGTCATATTTTATATCCATAATGCATTGCTAGACTCCTCCTGCTAATCTATTATTTGAGAATTTTGCATAAATATTTTTTAAAAATTGCTAACTTTTAAAAAATAAGTTAGAACTTTGTTTTATTCTCTATGGAACGACTTAAATCCCAGTATCAGTTTAATAAGAATTTATCCCTGAAATGAATACAACCTGGAAATGCCCTTTAAAGCTTTTTTATATGTTCTCTTATTCTCATTTATCTATTTAGTTTTTAAATTTTCAAACATTTTAGCAGAGTTATATCAAATAGTATAGCTATATAATATAGCAATCTGTTTTACATAGTAAGATAGTCATGCTTTATGTTTGGTCTTAATTCTGCCATTTTATTTTATGATTTTATTTCTTGCTTGCTGCTTTTTTTGTTTTCTTCTTTATCGTGTGTGATACAGTCTATATCTTTTGTCTTCTTTTCTCCCTCTCCGTACTTCATTAGTATTTCGGGAAAAACCTGCAATTAGTGACTATTTTTATGGCTTTAAACAGTATACTTATGTTTTTTAAATTTTTAATTATTTATTTATTATTGATTGATTGATTTTTGAGGGAGAGAGAGAGAGCATGTGTGCACTGGTAAGAGGGAGGGGAGGGAGAGGGGGCAGAGAGAGAATCTCGAGCAGGCTCCACTCCCCAGCACAGAGCCCCATGTGGGGCTTGATCTCACCACCCTGAGATCATGACCTGAGCCGAAACCAAAAGTCTGGTGCTTAACCGAATGGGCCACTCAGGCGCCCCTGTACTTATGTTTTTTTTTTTTTCCCTTTGCCTAAGAAACAAAACTGCTTTTATAGACTATTGTGAATGAGGACAACCAGGTGGAATGGAAGTATCATGACAGAGTGGGTACTTGTCTGGGATTCTCAGTGCCTAGCCCAGGGCCTCAGCCACAGCGCATGTTTCATACATTGAAATCGGTTGGGTGAATGAATTCATGAAGGCACTGCCTCCTACCTTTGAATTTCTGACGGCAGGCTTTGAGATTTAAGTACCAGTCCATTATATGTACATTATACTTAACTTCTTGTAAGTTTGACATTATGTTGTTTTCCCTTCAAAAAATAAGAACATTTAGGGGCACCTGGGTGGCTCAGTTGGTTAAGCGTCCAACCCTTCATTTCGGCTCAGGTCATGATCACAGGGTCCCTGGTCAGGCTCCCTGCTCAGCAGGGAGTCTGCTTCTTCCTCTCCCTCTGCCCCTCCCCCTGCTCATGCTCTCTCTTTCTCTCAAATAAATAAATAAAATCTTAAAAAAATAAGAAAATTTAACATTTGTTTTATAATTGCAATTGTTGTAATGATTTGCCGTCATTATAATTAAATGATTCTGCCAGTCCTTTTGTGCACTGCCCTCTGCATTTCTAATCTCTTTTGCATGACTGGATTGTGTCATTATACAGATTTTCTCAGGAAAACTTTGCAGGTGCGATTTTCCTATGATCTGATCTTCTTTCCAACCTTCCTCCTCCCTCAATCCCTCCCTTCCTTCTTTCCTTTTTCTCTTTCATTTCATTTTCTAGGACATTTATTTATTTTTTAAAATAATAATAGATTGATATGGTTCAAAATTCAAGAATAAAAAGGAGGTATCTTCTTTCCTTTTCTTCCCCAGATGCTCAGCTGCTCTTCCCAGACACAACCAATATTATCGGTTTCTTACAGATGCCTCTGGAGATATTTTATTCAAATAGAGGAATATTTATAATTTCTTCCCCAGGGGTAGCATATTATAGCACTGTTCTGCATCATGCTTTTTCCCCCAGCCTCTTCACAATGGATGTTGGAAATTACTTTGTATCAACACATGAAGAACTTCATTTCTTTAGCCAGTTGCAAGAGTATTCCCTTACATGAATGCACCATGGTTATTCATCTGTTTCTCCACTGGTGGCCATTTAAGTTTTTCCAGTGATATGCTGTATAAATAATACTATAATAAGTGACCTTTTGTATTGCCAAATCCTTTCTTATCCAGCACTGACTGAATCAGAATTTCCAATTGTGCCTTTTATGAGAGCCTCTTGGGTGAATTTGCTCTGTGATGAACCATAACTCAGGCAGTCATTCCTTAGACCCTCTGAAACCTTCATTTGGCTCAGTCGTTAGGCATCTGCCTTCAGCTCGGGTCATGATCCCAGGGTCCTGGGATCCAGCCCTGCCTCAGGCTCCCTGCTCAGCGGGAAGCCTGCTTCTCTTCTCTCTCCCTCTGTCTGCTGCTCCCCCTGCTTGTGCTCGCTCTCTGTCAAATAAATAAATAAAATCTTTAAAAAAAAAATGAAACCTTCATTTGTATACCTTAACACTTTTTTAGACTAAGAAGCTACTCCCTGCTGGTCATGTGAAGAGGGCTCCCTTTGAGATGTTCTGAGGTTCCCTTGGCCCAAATGTACTCCTGGGCTTGGTGAGGATGTCCAGAGTTGTAGGCAACGTCTTCAGTTTGACTTACAACCTTGCACTGATTCTTGGAGTCCTCTTCTAATGTGTTGCAGATCTTTCTGTCTCTAGATTTTTCTTCTTCTTCTTCTCCCCCCCCCTTTTTTTTTTAAGATTC
Organism: Mirounga leonina; assembly: GCF_011800145.1. Classification (NCBI taxonomy): domain Eukaryota; kingdom Metazoa; phylum Chordata; class Mammalia; order Carnivora; family Phocidae; genus Mirounga; species Mirounga leonina. Next base: position 15,326,295 of record NW_023270268.1, on the reverse strand, counting down.
ATCCATTTATTTTGAGGGGGGAGAGGAGCAGAGGAAGAGAAAGAATCTTCAAGCAGACTCCCTGCTGAGCATGGAGCCAGATGCAAATGCGGGGCTTGATCTTAAGACCCGGAGATCACGACCTGAGCCGAAATCAAGAGATGGATGCTTTACAGACTGAGCCACCCAGATGCCGCCCCTCTTCTGGATTATTCTTATCACAGGTTACAATAGTAGGTTATTTTCCCCTTTGTTTTAGCATATCTGGCTTATTCTTTGTGTAGTACGTCTTTTGTTCATTTTGTTCCATTTTGTGGAAGAAGGTGTTCTGTAAGCCTGGGCCACCTTTCTCAGAAGTCTATTTTGTATTTATTGTATTATTGAATTGACTGTTTACAAATGTGATTATTTACTTCACAGTTTTCCAGTAATTTGTTATTACAATAGTGATAGTAAAAATTAAACAGATTTACACCTGACTTTTCTAATGCCTGGGGTTTTTAGTTCAGTTTGCTTCACCCAGACAGACTATCGTTTTTGGGGGGTGTTCTTAGACTTGTCCTGAAACCAAACCCAATGCCTATAAGAGCCAGGCAGATAAAGTGAATGAGGAAAGCAGTGTTATTACCATTTTCTTGTCTCTTAATATGTTACTGTATTTTGCATTGAGATCAATGATATTGCTTCAATTTTTAAAGAACTCTTGTTGAAATCTTTTCTTTTCTTTAATCATTTCCCGCCAATCTTTTGTATTTCTTGTTAAAGCTCTTAGTATGCTTTGTTTCATAATGGTGTCGTCCATTTCTTTGACACAGACATACTTTATTTGCATATTCTACATTCAGGAATAGGCTTTATTTTCTGAGCCTATTGTATATTTTCCACTTTTGATAGAGACAGAAGGCTAAGTGATATTTGATTAATTTCTTAACATAACTTAAGAAAACACAGCTCAGGGACACCTGGGTGGCTCCGTCATTAAGCGTCTGCCTTTGGCTCAGGTCATGATCCCGGGATGCTGGGATTGAGCCCCGCATCGGGCTCCTTGCTCTGCAGGGGTCTGCTTCTCCCTCTCCCTCTGCCTGCCATTCCCCCTGCTTGTGCGCGCACTCTCTCTCTCTCATAAATAAAATAAAATAAAATAAAATAAAATAAAATAAAATAAAAAAAAAAGAAAACACAGCTCAGGTAAGATGGTGACAATATCTGATGTTTACTGGGTGTGCTTGCAATGTGGGTGGGGGGCACTGTTCTGAGTATTTCATGTATAGAATCATTTAATTCTCATCACAAAATTGGATAACAGTTATTATCCCACTTAACAAATAAGGAACCGAGGTACAGAAAGATCAGGCGACTTCCCCAAGATGAGCACTGGTCAGAAATGATGGAATCTAGATTCAAACCCAGGCAGTCTGGTCCAGAGTCCATGGCCTTAGCCACCGTGCTTGACTGCTGTCTGCAACCCAACCATCACGAGTGCAGCTGACATTAGAGATTGCAGGAAGAATTGGAGGTGGGGTGTCTGTGACACATTACCCCCGCCCCCCATCCAAAGGGGCAATCACGATGCCGTGGTCCACTGCCACCTGGTGAGAATTGGAGAACACCTTTGTCAGTTCTACTGATTTTCATTCAAGAAAAGTCAGAATTTAAATATTTATGCAAATTTTCTGGATTTTATAATATTCAAAAACACTTAAATATCTTAAAATCCAGAAAAATGTTGCCTAGAGCCAAGAAAGCATATCTGTGGGCTGAATGTGGACTATAGGATATCTGATTGAACACCTGGTATAGACCATCTCTTCTGGACCCAAATGTACTTCCTAGATGGCTCATTATGAGCAAAAAGCAGTAAGAGAGATAAGGTGGAGAAAGGGAGAAAGTTTGTTGTTGGGGCGCCTGGGTGGCTCAGTCGGTTGAGTGTCTGCCTTCGCTCAGGTCATGATCCCGGGGTCCTGGGATCGAGTTCTGCGTCGGGCTCCCTGCTCGGTGGAGAGCCTGCTTCTCTCTCTCTCCCTCTGCTGTTCCCCCTGCTTGTGTGCTCTCTCTCTCTCACTCTCTCTCTCTGTCAAATAAAGAAAGAAAAATCTTAAAAAAAAAAAAGTTTGTTTATGTACCTTCCTTTTTTTTTTTCTCTTTTCTCCCTCCTTTGTCCCTGTCTTCCTCCTTCAGTGGGATTATAAAGCAACTGTTAGCAACTGTTTAATCCAACTACAGTTGGATTAAATGAGCTTCCAGAACGGAGAGAAAAACTTCAGCAGAGTACCAAATAAGTCAAGGGATCTTAACTACTGACTCCAGGTATGTGATTTGTCTTGGACAACATAATGCTTTTTCTAGGATTACAGCATTTCTTCAGTGCCAGGTACCCTCATTTAACACAAATTTATGAAGGACTGAGTAAGTGCCAGGCTCTGTACTAGCCTTGAGGATGCCAGGATTAATGTTAGATATGTCTTTGAGGATTGTTAAATCTATTAATTCTTTAACATCATTACTATTATTATTGTGTGAACTTACAAAGGTTACTGGTAACACAAAACGAACCAAACAAGGGCAACAACAGAAAAAAGACAATTTAATATGAAAGAAAAAATTCTATTTTTAAGATGCTATCTAGAAAAAGTGAATGTCTGAATTAAATGAAAGAATGATTACTTATAGGTTGATTGTTACTTATTGATTTTTGCATGCCTACTTCTTTGAAGATCTAGTCTTACTATTGCTGATTGCAGTGCTTACACTTGTGATTCCCAAGAAAAGGACTGGGTGCCACCTCAATCTCTTTAGTTGTGCTTGTGAAGACAGGAAGCAACATGGTTGCCAGTATCTTATCTTTGTGGAGGGAGGACCATAGTATACTTTCAATTAACTTCCTATATTTAGGAGTTCAAAGTATACACATTAATAGCAAGTGAACTGCAGCAACTGGATGTGGAGAAGAGGATAGTTAAGTATCCCAGATTGATGAAAAGGGTGCGAGTCTCCTCAAATTTCCCCGTTCAGAACATGAGGAAAGTGGCCAATTTTCTGTTGAAAATTCTCAGATGTTGTGTGACAGAGTGTGACAGCTTGGGGTGTGAAGCCATTTCTTCATTAAGAATAGCTATTGACCCTCTACTTCTTCTCTCTCTGAAAAGATTTGATGGCACAGGGCATAGAGAACCACAGAGTAAAGACCTGGTTTTCATTCTTAGGTTCACAATATACGATGGGCAAAATGCAGCAATTAGATGACTGAAGCTTAAGCTGATATTTACTCTTAAAGCTACGGGGCAGGACATTTCAAGAATTTGAAGAAATTTTATAAAAACATTTTTCAAAAGAGAAACCTCAAATTTCCTTTTAGCCTCCAAAATGGTTGAAATTGCAAGATCATATTAATGACAACTGCCGAAAAAATTATAGATCAGCAATATAAATTTGAATGTTTAAAACTGTAACCACTTTGGAATTTACGGAAGCTAAGCAGTCACTCTTTTCTAACAATATTGGGACTAAAGGAGGAATTAAGAATAGAAGTAATGTATATTTAAAAGAGCAATGAAAGCATATGAGTAGCACATGCCCACACTAATAAGATGCAGCCCAAACTACAGCTGTTCCAGGTCCTGTACATTTCCATATGCATTTTAGAATTAACTTGACAAATATCTATAAAGCTGCGGCTTTACATGAGTTTATAAAAACAAAATGATAAACACTTAAATTACTATTTTAGAAAAAGAAAAACCATGTATTCAAACGTATCTTCATTTACCTTTGTTAATTTCTTCCTTTTATTGTTGCTTTTGCTATGAAAAAAAGCCCGCTGGGATTCTCATTGGGATTACATCAAATCTAATTCATATCTTAACAATATGGAAGAAAAAGGCAGAGTCTTCCCCAGAAGGCCCTGGCTTCTCCTCTAGTCTCAGACCTGAATTAGGTATCCTGTCCTGCTCGTCACTGAACCTGTCTCTGTGCCTGGAAAGATGGGGACCACTCCTGGACCTGGAGATGGCACACCACAGCCTCACAATTGTAGGGCCGTAAGGAATAGGAAAGGGTAAAATGAATACTTGGGTGATAACAAACATTAAGTCACTGCATAAGACATTAATCTAACAATGGAGCTGCTGAGGAAGAGTGCCAGGGGTTTCCTAATTGTCTGTTCATCCAGCCACTCAGCTATCCACGCAGCCATCCATCCGTTCAAGAAATTTACTGGACACTTAGTGGGTAACATTCACTATTTTAAGTACTGGGTTTATGGGAATGAAGAAGACACACAAGATCTTTCCTTTCAAGGAATTTTTATTATAAAAGAAGATACAGAAGACAAAATCGAAAACAAGTAGTTAAGACAATTGCAGCTCCTGATATGAGTGAGGGAGAAAGTAAAGCAGGTTGGTGTGAAAAGCTGAGAGGAGAGCTGCTCTGGACAGGGAGCTCAGGAAGCGCTCCCCCTCAGGAGTTCCTGTCAGGGAGCCCCAAATTATGGGCTGCCGCCTGAATCAGAAGGAAGTGCTTTCTCAGCATGGGGACAGTACATATAGCAGCCTCCGTGTGACAACCAGTTTATGGTATTCTTGAACCTGAAAGGAGATAGTTCTGGAGACTGGCTCGACAGTGACATGAGAGGAGATGAGAAAGGTGGTCAGGGGCCAAATCATCCAGGGGCTTGTGGTCCCCAAAGAAGATTATAAGCAGGATTTATATTTTTAAGGTATCCCTCTGGCTGTCATACAGAAAGGGAATTCAGAGTTTGTGAACTGGTCCAAGCAAGTGATGGTGGTGGCTTGAGCTCCAGGTGTTGCAATAAACATGGAGACCACTAGTTTCAAGAGATGCTTTGGATTAGACACTGCTGGGCTTGTTGATTAGGTGGATGGCATATATTTGGGTTTGGAGTGGGATGGTGACCACAGATGAAACTTGAACTGGGTTCTGTGCAAAATTCTGATGAAATCTGCAGAAATTTTAGGATATAAGAATATACAATGAGACAGCCACCACAAATGAGTATAGAGAACAATTACTCATTAAATTATACTGGCAGTCCAGCTCAGCAATTGTAGGGGGCAGGAAACTTCATCTTATTTTTTTTTTAAACATTTTTTTGTTTGTTAAATTTTAAGTTTTATTTATTTAAGTAATCTCTATACCCAATGTGGGACTCAAACTCATGACCGTGAGATCAAGATTTTATTTATCTGACAGAGACAGAGCACAAGCAAGGGAAGCATCAGGCAGAGGCAGAGGGAGAGGCAGGCTCCTTTCTGAGCAGGGAGCCTGATGCAGGACTCGATCCCAGGACCCTGGGATCATGACCTGACCTGAAGGCAGACGCTTAATGACTGAACCACCCACACGTCCCAGGAAATTTCATTTTTAAATCTATACCTTAAATAACATTTCAAAATTAATTCTTGGTGATTTTAGAGTGAGAAGTTTTAAAAATAAATACCGTCATGGGGCACCTGGGTGGCTCAGTGGGTTGAGCATCTGCCTTTGGCTCGGGTAATGATCCCAGGGTCCTGGGATCAAGCCCCACATTGGGCTGTCTGCTCAGCAGGGAGTCTGCTTCTCCCTCTCCCTGTCTGAAACTCCCCCTGCTTGTGCTCTCTCTCTATCTCAAAAAAATAACTAAAATTAAAAAAAAAAAAAAGAAATACCCCGAATATCACATTTTTGGAGTATACTTAATTTTCTAATCTTAGAAAAGATGTTTTTATTAAAAACATCTTTAAAGATGTTTTTAAAAGATGTTTTAATTACTGAGGAAAAGAGACAAATTTGACTATAAGAAATAGAAAACTTGTGGGGCACCTGGGTGGCTCAGTCGTTAAACATCTGCCTTCAGCTCAGGTCCTGGTCCCAGGGTCCTGGGATCGAGCCCCGCATCGGGCTCCCTGCTCGGCGGGGAGTCTGCTTCTCCCTCTTCCACTCCCCCTGCTTGTGTTCCCTCTCTTGCTGTCTCTCTCTCTGTCAAATAAATAAAATCTTAAAAAAAAAAAAAGAAATCAAAAACTTGTATAATCCAAAAAGCATCAAACCAAAATGAAATACAAGGGTGGAGTAAGGACTACTCATAGCAAATATCATATGTCAAATAAGGGAATAATATGATAAGTGATAACGAACAAAATTGTTCATAAAAGAAGACTGCATCTGTAAAACAAAGATGTAAATTACTAGTAATTCAAACAATTCAAAACAACAAAAGCAAACCCAGAGTCCCCCTTTTTGCCTAAGGAATATTTTTAAAACAATAAAGTCTAATACTGCTGAAAGTATCAACTGTGGTGATGTAAATGGATTTAATCCTTTGGGAACCAAATTTACCCATAGGAATCAAAGGCTACAAAAATGTTGGTGTCTTTGACCACAACCTGAGATTTGCCTCAGGTTCTTCTGGCCTATTCTCTTCCACACCTCTCCAGCCAATCCAATGGAAATATCTGTGAATTTGAAATTCTCTGCATTTCTGACTTCATCACTTAAAATTGAATATCCATGGGGCCTCCTTGGTGGCACAGTCCGTTAAGCATTCAACTCTTGGTTTCAGCTCTGGTCCTGATCTTGGGGTGGTGAGATCAAGCCCCACGTGGGGCTCTGCACTTAGGGCAGAGTCTGCTTAGGATTCTCTCCCTCTCCCTCTGCCCATCCCCTCTTCCCCCTCCTCCCCCTGCATGCATGTTCATGCTCTCTCCCTCTCTCTCAAATAAATGAATCTTAAAATAAATAAATAAATAAAAGTGAGTATCTTTGCAAAATGTATGTAAAATCAGGAGAGGAATACCTAACTTTGAGAGAGGTTGTTATTTCAGTCTGATAGGTTAAGAAATGGTATGTTGCCTTGATTTGCATTTTAAAAATTAAGGAATGAAGTTAAGTAATTTTTCATGTTCATTGCCTTTTGCATTTCTTTTTCAAAATCAACTGTTCATTTAAATTGGATATTTAAAATGGATAAAACCTTATTGTTAGTTACTACCAACTTGATTATTGAACATTAATCTTTTGTAATACATATTTTAATGCATCTATTTTGCTTAAAATGAGCCTTCTTAACTGTTACTACAGATAGTTTCTTAAATTGATAGCTGGGACAAGCCAATTACTTGCAAGAGACATCTTCAGCATTCAGGAGTTGCTAAATTCTGATTGGTTGAATTTGCATATGATTTGACTGGTCCTCACATCTGCCAGTGACACACACAAGGGCAGGCTGGAGGGTTGTGGTTTTTTTCTTTACATAGAATATAATAAGCTTTATTTGTTCTCACTATATAGCTGAAGATCTCCAGTTTAGTAGGTTTTGCAGATGAGATGCTCTAATGTTGCACAAAGTATGGCTGAAAACACACATATTTATTTTTATTTATTTATTTTTTAAAACAAGTTTATTTAAAAAACAAGATGCTTGACTTGAAGGAAAAACTATCTAGGATTCATTTCTTTTAGAGTAATTTACCCCCACTGAAAAACAGATTGCCCTACATGTAACAGCTCCATACAAAAAAGTTATAAAATTGTCCTTGGTTTTACAATGATAAATGAAAAACATTAAAATTCGCCAATCGAACAAGGTATGCAAGGATTTTTATGTTGTTCTTTTTTTGTTAAACAGTGAGAGCAAAATAACTTACTGGAATATAAAGATAAGAGCTGACTGAGCATGCCACTAATGGAGAGGGGGATATTTTCACAGAAGCAGTATTTCCCCCATCCCATCTCCATTTGATGTCGATCAAAACATACCATTGGCCATTTAGTTTAAAAAATGCAATATGTTTGTGCACATACACAGTTACTTTATGTACAATAAAGGAATGGGGAAGGGGAAAATGAAAGAATAGAGAAAACTATACTGTAGTAGTCAGGATGTGGTGGAACCAAATTGCGGCTTTTTAATTGAGAATGTCTTCTTGGTCTGGAGGAATAGAGTTCTGGAGTAAAGTAGCAGGTTCCCTTTTTAGTAGACACCTCCTGTCTGCTGCTGGAACACATCAATTGTATCCTCAGCCTCCATTTCCAACTGTGCAGGTGTGTCTGTTTCATTGATTGGCTGCTCATCAAATCGGAATCTGATCTGCCTCCTTGACAAACCCTGTCGTTCACAATAGGCTTTCATTAGTTTACTAAGTGGTGTATGCTTCTTAATCTTAAACTGTACCACAGAACCATCCTGCCCTGCCACCTTCAAATTAATATGATAGTTGGTCTCAGTCTTGACTCCTTCCTTAGGCTTTTCGTCGGCCATGGTGAGTGCCGGAGTCTCCTCAGCTGCTGCTTCACATAAAACGTACCAGGTCCGCACCGAACAAGCACACAAGCAGCACCAGGAGCAGCAGAAACAACACACATATTTATATTGTAGAATTCTCCAAATCCTCACTGGTGTGAATAAAGTAGGAGTTGATTATTTTCCAGTGTTTCGTGCTTCACATTCCCTAGTTTGCCTGAGAGGTTGTGGGCTTGAGGTCTTATAGCACTTGGTTTATCTATTAACCAAGATGCTTTTGACCAAGACAACAACCCAAGGTCCAGCTGCAAGAACCAAGCCTCGTTGCTTCCTTAAATGTCAGAGAACAAGCTAAGAAAGGAAAGTATAACAGGTAAAGGTCAAAGTGGGAATGAGGCAAGACCATCTGGGTCTACTTCTTTGACCACTTGAGTTGCCTTGTGTTTTTGTTCCTGGATGTTGGCCAAATATCTGAAGAGTGAATTGGCTTAGCTCTGGGTGAAGCAAGAGTTGGGGCAGACACTGTGCCACTTGGTTTCACAGGAATATACATGATATATCTTTTTAAGGTTTGCAAATGGTGCTAGGAATCCTGTTTTGAGAGGTGTTCTCGCAGGAGAGTGGCACAGGATGTGTGGCCAAAGGCAGTCAGGAAACCTAAGTAGGAGACCAGAATGCAATGAAAAGAGGAACTCTCCATGCACCATCATTTACTGGCTGGATGACTCGGCAAGTTTTTAAATTTTTCTGTGCTTCAGTTTCCTAGAGATGGTAATTCCTACTTCATAGGTTTGTTGTGAAGATTCAAAGAGTTCATTCATGAAAAATGTTTTTAAAAGTATCTGGTACTAGTAAGTGGTCAATAAGTATTAGCATCATCAGGATCATTGTCTTTAAGAGGGTCACCCAAGTCCGTCTATGACAAATCTCTTTCCATCAGTTGAAGTCTTTGAAGGTAGATGTTAGAGATTGTTGGGCTAAAAAGTCTCATTCTTTCCCAAGGATTGAATGTGAGAAGAGAAGAGAAGGGGGAAGGGAAAGACATTTTCAATCCTGTCCAAAGGAGGGCCACCTGTAGGGGCAATGAACGACTGAGACAGACAGTGTGGAGTGGACTGCTGGAAAATTCCTATTGGAGGGAGGGAAGAAGTGGGGCGGGAGTGGCCAAAGAGAGAAAACATTTCACCTGTGTCACAGGAAGCACATATTCCCCTGGTGGTCTCTGAATAAACCATGAAAGTTCCCAAGAAGGAGAATCAATTTTCATCAATTGTCTGGCTCACATGTCATCATATGACAATGACAGGACCAGTCCAGTGAAATTTTGCTGCTCTTTTTCCCCAACTTCTCTCCCAGCTGCTTTGACTTCCAGACTGAGTCAGCAATCTTGATGGGGGTGGGGAACAGGGATGAGGAAGGAGGGGTGGGGATGAAGGGCACGAATAGGCAGATTCATGCTGCTTCCCCCAGCTTCCTGTTTTCAGAACCCTTCAGAGTTCAGAAAGGAGAATGTTTTACCTTAAAATCATGTTCAAATTTTTTTATTATTATATGATATTATGGATGTTTAGCTACTAAACTTAGACAAGTTTTCTAACTTAAGATAACTATAAGCCATGTTGCTTTCTTCCTTCTTTCTTCTCTCCCTCCCTCCCTCCCTCCCTCTCTTTCTTCTTCTTTCCTTCCTTCCTTTTCAGAGTTATTAGAAAAAATCACAGGACTACCTAGTCTCTGAGTTTTCATCCTGGGGCAGAAGGCAAGTTTCCACATTGAATGCATCTTAACAGGAGAGTAGGAGGCCTGAAAATAAAGATGAGGACAGATTACATGACATAACTTATCTTTGTTTAATATACTGGTTATTTTTAAAAGATTTATTTATTTATTTGAGAGAGAGAGAGAGGGTGTACTCCCGAGTGGGAGGAGGGGCAGAGGGAGAGACTTTCAAGCAGACTACCCCTAAGCAAGGAGCCTGATGTGGGGCTCAATCCCAGGACACTGAGATCATGACCTGATCTGAAATCCAGAGTAGGCTGCTTAACCGACTGAACCACCCAGGCACCCTGAGGATGAAATTTTTTAATGTCACTAAGAAAGAAGGATAATAAACCATGTGAAGACAGCTTTTCTTAACAGGATTATGCACATAAAGTCAATTGTCCACATTTGCACCACGTTATTTTATTCTGGTGTCACTGCTAGTTTTGAAGGATTTATATTTGACAGATGGTACCTAATGCAGCTTTTTTCCCCCTCACCTATTGTGAAGAGGAAACCATTGCCAAGATTTCACAATATGAAAATTGCTCCTGTTTCCTAAAGGGCAAAAATGAATCACTTTCTTTCTGGATTCCGAACAAGTTGGGAGGGCTCAGAAAGACATTGCCGTGGTTTACTTGCCAGAGTGCTGACATTCAATGCTGCATGTATTTCTGGGAGAAGATTTCTTGTTGTCTCCCTAGAATAGCCGGCCAGTTCCTAATGTTAAAGTGTTAAAGTTGGAGTCAAGTCATTTTATACTGTGCGTATAGTTACACGCTCTGTGCGTGGAGTTACAAAAATTTAAAGTGTTTTTTTAAAATAAAGCGTTTTGCAATGTGTACCAATTATTACTCTTCTACTCCTAATCTTAGCATTGTTAAGGAGTTCTTAGTTCATCTCCTGGTAGTTGAAGAAAGTAATAACTTGTTTTGAAAAAAAGAGATTGAAACATCAACTCAGTTTACTCTTGTTTTATCCAAATTCTCATTTTTTAAGACCAGTACAAAGTACTGCTTCCTTCAGAAGGCTTTCTTAATTTTCACTTTTAGCAACACATTACTCTTTTGGTATTGACTTTTATTTTCTCTCTAGTCTATTTTGTTCTCTTTGTCTAATTTATGTAGCATTGTCTTCTCAACATGTTTATATGCTTCATAATTTTGACTTAGATACTTATAAAATATCTATGATACAGATATCTGTGTACTATATTCTCATAACCTAGTACCATACCATACCAGGCATTTGGTAGGACCTCAGTGAGTCTAATTATGAGAGTGACATCTTTCTAGGGAATTAGAGTTAATGAGGAAACAGTTATTAATTAAATAGTTAGACTAAGGAAATAGTTCATAAGAACTGTTTGCCCTCTACTTCTGTTAAAGGGTCCCTCTCCCAGCCTCAATTCTGCCCCTTTTGATTCATCTGCCATGTGATGTCAGAGAACTTTTTTAAGCTGCACACCTGATTATGCCATGCCTCTGGTTAGTGGCTTCCCATGATCTTCAGGAGAAGAGTCAAAGTGTGTCATTGGCCCCCAGCGCTCTCTGTGATCTGAATGCCTAGCACTCTCCCAGGTTCTTTCCATTCTTTCCAGCACACACTTCAGCCCCACCTCAGAGTCCTCCTGCAGTGACTGTGCCGGAATTTACCTGGCCTCATTGGCTTTTCCCCCTCTATGAGAGGTTGAATTGTGTCCTCCATCCCCACTCATATGTTTAAGTCCTAACCCCAGTACCTTCAGAAGGTGGCTTTGTTTGAAAATAGTTTCACTGCAGGTGTGATTAAGTGAAGATGAAATCATACCTGAGGACAACAGGCCCTTAATCCAGTATGACCGGTGCCCTTGGAAAAAGGGAGAATTTGGACACAGACACGCAACCAGAAAGAGCATCATGTGAGGATTGCCGTGATGCTGTCACAAGTCCAGGAACCACCAGAAGCCAGAAGGCAGTGCCTTCAGAGGGAGCACGGCCCTGTTGACACCTTGATTTCAGACTGCAGCTTCCAGAACTATGAGACAATAAAGTTCTATTGTTCCCAGCCACCCGATTTGTGGCTCTTTGTTATGGCAGCTCTAGGAGACTAGGACACCTTCTTTATGCTCGGTGAACTCCTACCCACTGTTCCGTATTTGGCTCAACTGTCTCCTCTTTTGGAAGCTTCTTCTGACATCCCCACCCTCTCCTGCTGCTGAATTAGGAGTCCCTTCTGTCTCTTTCTTCACATCTTTTATATTTGACCATTGATTTCTTTGCTTGTGTCTCACCACGATCCGTGTCTTGTTCATCTCTTTGTTACAGCTCCTTGCTTCCACGTCTCAATACGTGTTATTGAACAAAGGATTTTTACCTTTTTGATGACTTTAGCAGCATCTCTATAGAGAAATATTTGTCTCAGAGGAATGTGGTGACATTAATTTTCTAGAGGGAAATCTAGAGATATAAAAAGCTGGAGTGAAAATAAATGATCAAGGTTACCTAACATCTCTAGAGCCAAGAGCAGTCTTCCACATTTGGGATTTAATGTCAAAACATTTTGGAGACTTCCAAAACCTCCCTTTTCAGATCTGTTTCGTTAGCTAGAAATGGCTTCTCATCTGCATGGGGAAAGAATCCAGAAAAGAACGAATAGGAAGCATAGGAAACTATTGAAGTTAGGGAATTCTGAGAAATTTAAATGAAGATTCAGAATTTAGACCTATCTTCTAACGTGAACTCTTTTTACCTCATCCCAAGAAACCCACGGAAGAGTGTCAAAATTTATTTAGAATGCATGTGAGTATGCTTTTTTCCCTAGCTCTCACTAGTCTGAATTTAGTCAACAAATCTTTGTATATGGGAGCTAGAATTTAAGAATCCTAAAGTGGTCCAATTCCAGGCTCTGCTGACGAATATTGATACAATCTGAGTCACAATTCTAGTGCCATCTCCTAATACAAATTAGTAAACTTTCCATGATTAGCCCTGGGTACCTAAGCATTTTTTGCTGTTGGTCTCTTGGCCTCAGGAAATTCACTGTGGACCTAGTTGAAAAACAAAATGGAAAAGAGTGGAAGGATCACATTTGTGTCATAAGCAAATCCTTTATAAATCATCAAGAGACTGCAGAGATGGCCACAAAGAGATTTTGTCAAGGGTTTTATACAACTAAAATCAATGCATCCACTTTATCTGTTTTGAGCATACTAGGGATGCAACTGGAGATGTCACTAAGAGTTAGAGCTGCTCAGAAACCTTTAAGGTGTCAATTGACCATATTTTTAGGTGCAGAAATGTTACATGGACACACCACAGATTCACCAGTGATTTTCTTTTAAAATCTGCAACAAATGGACCTGGGAATCTACAAGGGAATAAAAATATCATGAGAGCAAAGCTGAGTTGAAGCAGGGTAACTCAAAATCAATATTTTGCTTTTAAACTCTTAAGGGGAGACCCAGGAGGGCTGCACTCATTTTGTCCTCCTTACTTATTATCCTCAGAGGATGGGGTAAAAAGTGACAAGCCTGCTCCTTACTTCAGTCAGGACATTTTCTGCTAACAAGCCACTTGTTAGAATCCTTAGCTTCAATTTCCTAGAGAATGGCTTTTTAATAGCTAGGCTATCAGATGCTGGTTTAAAAAAAAATCAAACTTACTTTCCATATTATAAGTGAGGTTGCATTTGGAGAAGCAGACAAAGAATGGTCAATGTCAAACTTTTCCAAGGGCGCCTGGGTGGCTCTGTCAGTTAAGCGTCTGCCTTTGGCTCGGGTCATGATCATAGGGTCTCGGGATCGAGTCCCGCATCGGGCTCCTTGCTCATCGGGGAGCCTGCTTCTCCCTCTCCCTCTGCCACTCCCCCTGCTTGCGTGCTCTCTCTCTGTCAAATAAATAAATAAAATCTTTAAAAAAATATATTTCTTGGTATAGTATTTAGGGTCCACACAGGAAAACAGAAACTGCAATGGTTATGTTGGTAGAGAGAATTTCTTTCTTTTTTTTTTTTTAAGTTTTCTTTTTTTATATAAGCTCTACACCCAACATGGTGCTTGAATTGCTGACCCTGAGACGGCGAGTCACATGTTCCACTGACTAAGCCAGCCAGATGCCCTGTGAGAATTTAATATGAAGAATTATCTTCACAGATTGGTAATACTGAAAAGCTAGACAGTAGTGGTCGAGGTAGCCCAGAAGACAGTAACTCCAGGAGGCAATGATGACCAGAAAATTACCGGACCACAAAGAGTTAAACCAAAATGGGTTTTTATTTTTTTTAGGAAAGGGTATTAAATTATATTGCTCTCACCAAGTGCAAAAACCTTTTTTTTTTCTTTTCTTTTTCTGCTTTTTCAATTTTTATTTTTTATTTTATTTTATTTTTTTTAAGATTTTATTTGTCAGAGAAAGAGAGAATGAGAGAGAGAGAGCACAAGCAGGGGGAGCAGCAAGCAAAGGAAGAAGCAGTCTCCCTGATGAGCAAGGAGCCAGATGTGGGACTCATGACCTGAGTCGAAGGCAGATGCTTAACCAACTGAGCCACCCAGGTGTCCCTGCTTTTTCAATTTTTAAATGAACTTAAATCTATTCGCACATTATTGGGAATATGGATGTAAATGTATCTACTGGGTCAGATGTAAGAGGAAAACAATTTGGAGACCTCAGATCTAAAGAGAAACAAACAAGTAAACAAACATCTTGCACTGTGAACTGCATGAGGTCTTTCATTCACCGCTGTATCTGCAGCCTCTTGTACAGTGTGTGACCCAAGGCACGGGGTAGATGCTCTGGTCCCTCCATGTTGTAAGTGCTAAGGGCATGAAAGTGGCAAGGTATTATGGAAGAAGTCAGTAAGAGGGACACCCACAGCTGATCCGTGTGGTTAGGGAAGAATCCCAGAGGGACTAGGAAGAGGAGGAGGTAACTAGGCGACCACAGTATAGCAGAAGCTAAAGCCACCTGGAGTTCTCCTGACAAGTGCACTGGAAGGACACCAACCTGTTGAGATGGGGCAGGAATGGGGGAGCAATGAGGTGGGTTACAGTCAGTGCTACAGTCAGGATTTCCATCACTTTCCGAGTTAACCCACAATTTGATTTTTACTGGGGAATAACTTATTTCACTGAGAAGCTAAGTAATATTTACTACACAATAGTCCTAAGATGTGCATATAAATAAAAGTATTTCAAGGTAAGGAAGTGTTGGGTGAAATATGATAGGAATAGAACAATCAAGTGGGAGTTTGGAAAATGGCAAATTTCTTACCAGCTCTGGGATCAGATTGTACGTGTAAGGCATAATCAAGATAGATAGATGATAGATAGATAGATAGATAGATAGATAGATAGATAGATAGATAGTTAGATTCTGTAGGAATTTAAAGCAACTAAGGTATTTGCTATTTTAAATTATATAAGTGAATTCGTTTTTGTAAAAATGTGAACAGTACAGACAAAGCTAAGCTTCTTTACCCCACATTGAAATCCCACATCAAAATACCCTAACTTGATGTAAACACTTTTGGAGTTATGTTATGACTTTGATTTCTTTCTCTAGTTTTTTTTCTGTTCATTTATTTATTTTTTTTCTGTGCATTTATATACATATATATGGGCCTGTAGAAAAGTATAGAGTTATAGTGTTTTTTTTCTTTTTTAAAAGTAGGTTGCATCATACTCTCTATTTTTCTCCTACATACGTTTTTTTCATTAACATTAATTCTTAAACAGTGTTTTATGCTAGTGATCTAGATCTAATTTAATCTTTTTAGTTGTGAAATATTTTCCAATATGGAAATAGTTCCAATATTTCCAAATGATTTCCAAATATAAGCATGTCATCATTTATTCCGTTCTCGTACTGATAGAAATTTAAGTTGTTTCCAGTTTTTAGCTTTTATCAACAATGTCACAGTAAACAAATTTCTGCTCTCATAGAATTTACTCTAGTTGGGAAAGAGACAATAAACAAAATGAAATGTAAAATACATAGGATATTAGAAAATAATAAATTGTCAGGAAAAAAATTAAGAAGGCTACAAAGTGTCAGATGGGGAGGTAGTTGTATTTTAGGTGAGGAAAGCCTTTATTGTGAAAATGATTTCTTTATGGCCTGAGGGAAGTGGGGAGGGACACAAGGACGTGTAAGTGACATGCTACATGTCTTTGCTACTCAATTGGGAATCTTCAGAATTTTTTTTTTTAAGATTTTATTTATTTATTAGAGAGCGAGCGAGTGAGAAACAGCATGAGAGAGGAGAGGGTCAGAGGAAGAAGCATGCTCCCCGCTGAGCCGGGAGCCCGATGTGGGACTCTATCCCAGGACCCTGGGATCATGACCTGAGCCGAAGGCAGTCGCTTAACCAACTGAGCCACCCAGGCACCCGTTCTTCAGAATTTTTGAAATCTTATCAGCAACACTAGAATTACTTGTAACATATAAGAGGCAACTTAAGTATTTTTTAATACTACTCTACTATAATAAATATGGCCTCCGTGTTTGCCAAATTGTATTTTCTATGACTTTGTAAGTTTTCCATTTTCTGCCTTGGTTAACCACCCTTTATTAGCATAATTAATTAATTAATTAATTAATTAAATACACTTCCTCAATTTTGCTAAGTATAATGAGCCTTTGGAGTCCCAGCTGAGACTCTGCATCAAGTGCTTTTATTTCATAGCTTTTTATATCCATATGAGGTTGACCAGACTAATTGAATTGAATTATTTCTACTTGTAGTATATATATTCTATCCATTCCTCTGGGAAAGTGGGTCTTGATGTATGGGGTCACGGACTTCATTGAGAATCTAATGAAAGCTATGAATTATCACCCTGAAAAATACGTATATTTTCATCCTCCTCTACCCACAAGATTTTGCATCTGATAATAGTGGGTTCAAAGATATCCAGAAATCCAAGCATAGATCAGGTTACAGGGACCCTATGATAAAAAAAAACAAAAAAACCAAAAAAAAAAAAGAAAGCAACCTTTCTTAAACTCTAAAATTTGTTCCCAGTATAAAAATGACCTTTGGAGAACCTGGTAGCTGAATCACATATCATGGACCCTCTGAAGGACTGCCTTGTTTTACCTGTGCTTTTTTTTTTTTTTTTTTTAGATTTTAATTATTGGGGCGCCTGGGTGGTTCAGTTGTTAAGCGTCTGCCTTCGGCTCAGGTCATGATCCTGGGTCTTGGGATCGAGCCCCGCATCAGGCTCTCTGCTCCATGGGAGGACTGCTTCTCCCTCTCCCACTCCCCCTGCTTGTGTTCTCTCTCTCGCTGTCTCTCTCTCTCTCCTGTCAAATAAATAAAAAAAATAAAGATCTTAATTACTTATTTGAGAGATAGAATCAGAGAGAGTGACAGAGCACAGGTGGGGAGGAAAGGGAGAAGCAGGGTCCCCGTGGAGCAGGGGGCCCGATGCAGGGCTCGATCCCAGGACCCTGAGATCATGACCTGAGCCGAAGGCAGACACTTAACTGACTGAGCCACTCAGGAGCCCCAGACCTGTGCTTCAGCATAAGGCTGGGGCCCATAATGAGGAGTGAGATTCTTAAAAACGCCACCTGTATAGCTCATTAGTGTGTTTACTGTAAGGTCATTTAATTCATTGTGTTTCTTCGTTGAGGTCCACGGGAGAAAGTTCTTTGTCTAGATGTAGATTCAGGAAAAACTTTTCTACTTCTCTGGACCAATGGATTTGTTTTAATTTACAGTGTCCACTGGAAATCCTGTCATCTGGGTGGCTGCTAGAAAGTTGAGATCCTATGTGGGGGCTTCCTTTAGCATGTGAGTGGGTTACAATAGAAGCTCTTCTTTTCCAAGCGCTGTTTGATAAACAGTGGGATAAACGCCTTAGGAAAATATTCTCAGGTATTCCTCATAACAGAACTATGAGGTAAATGCTTTTTTGGACCTCCATTTTCTTTTTTTTTTTTTTTTTTAAAGATTTTATTTATTTTTTAGAGAGCGAGCGAGAAACAGCATGAGAGGGGAGAGGGTCAGAGGGGGAAGCAGGCTCCCCGCTGAGCCGGGAGCCCGATGTGGGACTCGATCCCAGGACCCCGGGATCATGACCTGAGCCGAAGGCAGACGCTTAACCATCTGAGCCACCCAGGCGCCCTGGACCTCCATTTTCTTGAGGAGGAAACTGAGACTTGTTGAGTGGACTTGTTCAAGGTCACAGAAGAAGGTCACAGACCTAGTTGTCTGACAGCAAAATGCTCTTATTAACCACTCTGTAACACTCCCTTGCACAGCCGGTATTTTGGATCCTAACCTCTCCCCTTTCTCTGTCTTGCCGTCCTACTTTTATTCCCGGTTTCATTTTTTTTCCCATGTCTTTTCAATTTATTTTATCTTCATGTATTTTATGCTTCCTTACAAGTTGCCTTAAATTGTTTTTGGAAAGCGGAGAGTATAAATAAATAAATACAGATATTTCCAGGTAGTAATCTTGTGCTGAGTAGACTCAGATAAACATTTTGAGCCCCCTTTCCCTCTCTCCTAATCTATTTTCCCCTGCCTCAGAGTGCTAGTCATACTTAGATGCTTCCAAAATCTTATCTGATTAAGACACCGAATATTTTATTTTGTTAGAAAAACTCCATGTGCCAGTTTCTTCTTTCTTTTTCCAACATGTCGTTTCTGCCGTTATTCCTCCCCCTTTGAGAGAGTGTATTTATGATTTTCTCCTTTCAAGTTATCATTAACACCTTCACCGCCCTCAGCCATCCTGTATGAATTAGCAGAGGTTTGTTTTTCTGAGACATTGAACCCTTCTTCATGGAAAGGTGGCCCTGTAGAAGGGCAGTAAATTGGGATTTGAAATGTTGGCTGTTCCACATTTCTTGAGAGTCACTGATGTATTGGGTATATTTGTGTCAAATTGCTTAATTTCTCAGGACCTCAGCTTTGACATCTAGGAAGTGATGTAAGACATTCACTCTATTTTTCTCACAGGGAAGTAGTAGTTAAAGATCAATGACACTTTCTGAATGAGCAGGAAGAGGTGCTGGGCACCCAGCGGAGTGGGGCTCGGGGCTGTCTCTGGAAGATCAAAGAGCTGGGCTGTCTCCTGAAGCCTCCTCTTCCTTCTGTTATTGCAAGGACCTGATGGAGGCCATGGGTGGGCTGGGAAGGGGCATAGGTGGAGGCAGGGGAGGGCAACAGGGAAGTGTGTATATGTTTTCAAAGAAAAAGAACTATCTGGTGAATGAAGAGCATAGGAAGGTGATTCCCCTCTTGGGCATAAGCCAGAAAGGATCTGAAAGTGCTTACCCCCCTTAGAATGGTAATGGTAATGATACCTTCTGCATGCTTTTTTCTCCATGTTTCCCAAGATTGCAGAACTGAATTTCTGCCCTTCTCCTTTTTATCCTTTTCTTTTCTCCTGTACGATGGCAAACAGCCCTCCCTCCGCACAGGGCGATGCTCATCGTTCTTCACTGTGGAGTCTTCGAGCTCCATGTAAAACCCACTCGGCAGACATAGCTCTTGCTTGCTGTCTGGTCTGTTCTTTGCATCATAAACCTACTGGAAGGATGTCATGGAACTTTAACCTCTCTCACTGTCTCTTAGAACATTTTCCTGTTTTCATTGTTTGTGACCCCGCCAGGCATTTTTCTCCCACTCAGGGAATTTTGGTCAGCCCCCACTGCTGTTCCTGCAGAAACCCTTCTCTCGGCCTTGTTTTGAACAGAAAAGCATGACTTCTTAGCAAAAGATCACTTTGGGAGATGAGCATAAAATGCAGCTGGTGGAAAAGCCAATTGTGTAATGAAGGCAAGTGCCCATCTCTTATTTCTTGTCTGGTCTGTGACTCTCTGGAAGTAACTACACAGCCCGCTTTTCAGGTCGCCTTGCCTCTTTCTGCTCCAGTCAGCCTAGGACCCCTACTTCAGCGGTGCAGTCCTCTCTTGGTGAATGCGTCAGCCAGTAGCAGGCCAGCGGTTTGATCCACGTTGCTTCGGTTTCTCTTTAATGACTTCAGGGAAGTTGCCTCTGGGAACCATGATTTATGGAGCTTTTTTGGATTAGCATCTTCTCCCTGGTGGCAGCCGCACTTCCTACCCCACCCCCCTTAAACTGGCTTGTCAGCTTCTCTTCCCCACATGGCGGAGGGACTGTTCCAGCTTCTCTTCCACATGGTGCATGAGCACCTGGACCCCAGTCCTTCCTCCAGCTGCTTAGAACTACAATAACTACTATGTTTTCTTTCTCCTTAAATCCTGTACAGAAGTTTGCAAGATTTACTGAGTAAACAATAAAGGAATAAACTGACAGACAGGCTAGCCAGGGAGATGGGGCAGGATTCTCTTTGGAGATGAGGTAGTACCAGGGTGATCAGAATGACTGAACTTGGCAGAACTCTTATAAAAAAAAATAAATGAGTAAACAAAAGATGTTTTTTCTCTCTAATACCGTTAAGGAGCTACTGGACCACAAGGGCTCTCAGACTCACTTCTTGGCTTCCTCCAGTTTGGGTCAAGAGTGAGTACTTTGTGCAATTAGGTGTATTTGGGTTTATTGGCAGTTATGTTGCATCAGTTCTGTAGCCCAGGGTGGTGTGAGTACAGATCTACAGGAAGAAAAGAGCAGCTAGAGACAAGGCATCGCTAACTGGGCTCCAAACTGGCTGCAGCCTGGGGAGTCATGGCGGCAGAGTGGTGACCTTCAGGAACTTGGAAGCCAACTGGGCAGGGAGCCTGCCCATTGCCTGCTTGAGCAAGCAAGAGCTGAACTAGAACCACCACAAGATCAGAAGATGACTCTTTGGGCAAGGGTCTCTGTTTCATTGTTTGACCGACATTGGGTGGGTGGGAAAAGACCCCTTGCTTTTCTCATGGTGACATCGGTTCTGCTTCCACATCGTCAAAGCTTCTCATTAGGCCTCCTTTCTTTTTCTGATCATCATCCTTTTCTGCTTCCCATTCTATGCTTACTTTTAATTTTTTTATCTTATTTTTTTAAAAGATTATTTATTTTAGAGAGAGGGGGAGAGAGCATGTGAGTGGGGGAGGGGAAAAGAGAGAGAATCTTAAGCAGGCTCCACCTCCAGTGCAGAGCTTAAAGTGGGGCTCTATTCCAGGACCCTGAGATCATGACCTGAGCTGAAGGCAGATGCTTAACCGACTGAGCCACCCCAGCACCATGAAATCAAAGCTTTTTATTCAATTATTTGCCTGCTATTTGCAGAAAATATTCATCCTAGAAGCACATTCCACTTTTGCTCCTCTCCTTCCCTCTTCCAAATCCATTTTCCTTGCTCCCCTCCTCTCTTCTTACATGCCCCCCCCCACCCAGTTTCTTTATTTCTTCTGTCATTATTTACCAATATCTACTTCTGGCTGTGCACAGTGCTAAGTGTGAATATGGAAAAGTATAGCAAATGGTCCTTGCCATTTGCAAAGTCACTGGGGAGATCAGATACATACAGCTCTGCAGAGTTAAACAGCTTTACACCAGTTAAGGAACCAGCTCAGGTATTGTGGCAGAGATAGCAGAAGGTAGAGATAGCAGAAGGTAGTATATATAATGGTATATATAATGAGAAGTGCTCCCATTAGGGGCTATGAGTTCACTGGAGACAAAGAAAATGTTATCTGAGGGCTTGAGTAGCCAGGGAGAGGGTCTCTGAGAAAGCACATTTGGAAGCAAGCCTACTAGGGAAACTAAGACTTGGATTAGCAAAGAAGGCTGGGCAGGAAATTTAAGAGGGTGATACTGAAAAGTAGCCTGGTGTTCTAGGGTTTATCTAGACCAGAGAAAGACTAGAGAGAGCACATGATTGATAATGAGCACATGAATCAACATTTGGTTCAGACTATGGACCCATTAATTACAAGTCTATGGATCTTATCCCAACAGGATTCTTAGACCATGGTTCCTTGTTTCGGGTTCTCCAAGGTCCAGTCTCAGTGCCTTGCTCTGTTTCTGTGTTTCCTTGGCATTCATTTCTTTCTTTCTTTCTTTCTTTCTTTCTTTCTTTCTTTCTTTCTTT
>NW_023270268.1:15256684-15304323 GCF_011800145.1 Mirounga leonina | reverse complement strand
TTCTTTCTTTCTTTCTTTCTTTCTTTCTTTCTTTCTTTCTTTCTTTCTTTTAAGATTTATTTATTTATTTATTTGACAGAGAGAGAGACAGCAAGAGAGGGAACACAAGCAGGGGAGTGGGAGAGGGAGAAGCAGATTCCCCGCTGAGCAGAGAGCCCGATGCAGGGCTCGATCCCAGGACCCTGGGATCATGACCTGAGCTGAAGGCAGACGCTTAACGACTGAGCCACCCAGGCGCCCCCCTTGGCATTCATTTCTACTCTCCACACATACAAGGGTTTACTGCAAACACCTACTTTTGCTTTTGGGCTTTTATCTCCTTCTCACCCCCACCCCAACCCCCCCGTCCTGGCCATGTGAACATGGTTAGCTGGTGCAAAGGACAGGCTGGAAGATTCAGAGAGTTAAGTCTCTCAACTGATGTCTGATGGAAACTTGGTGAGTACCTATTCCAGCTCCTTTACCCTCCAGTTGGAATAAAACCAGGGCTTGTTTTTGTCTCCCAGAGTTCCCTACCAGGAATGAAATCTAGCGTCCCACAGTGGACACTGTAGTATCAGCAATGCACCATTTATTGGCCCCCTTACCTTCCCAGTCTCACTTTCCTACTGTCTTCCCGGGGTTTCCCAGTGTCAGTTCCCAGATGAACTACTTGCACTTGAATCTGTGCCTCAGTGTCAAATTTAGGGGAGTCCAAATCAACATACCGAGTAACTTCCTCTTCTGCATGTTGATGTCATTCATTGAAAACTGGTTCTCTTCTATATGCAGGACACCTCACTACTGCAGTGCTTTTCAGTGGATATAAAGATGGTATGGGGGCACCTGGGTGGCTCAGTCATTAAGTGTCTGCCTTCAGCTCAGTCTTGATCCCAGGGTCCTGGGATTAAGCCCCGCATAGGGCTCCTTGGTCCACGGGAAGCCTGCTTCTCCCTCTCCCGCTCCCCCTGCTTGTGTTCCCTCTCTCGCCGTCTCTCACTCTGTGAAATAAATAAATAAAATCTTAAAAAAAAAAAAAAGATGGTATGACTTCTGGATCGAATAAAAACACTGATACATTTTTGTTTAATGGTTAAGTGTTATAATAAGTAACACCCCCATAGAGGTTTATTTCTCATTCATGTAACACTATAATGAGGTTTTCTTCCAAGCAGTCAATCAGGGACCCAGTGTGGCAAAATATCTGCATTGACAATACCATTAACTTCTAGGGTTTTTCTGGGGGTCATCTCCACCCCAGTTAATGAGAAGGAGGAAAGAGCACGTGGGAGAGTGCTCATGGAAGGGTGTGTGTTTCTGTTCAAACCTGAAGTGGCCCACATTCTACTTCTATTCCACATTCTACTCCAACCAAATTCAATCACAAGGTCAAGTCCAAGTGTAAGGGAGGCTGAAAAATGTGGTCTAGCTGTGTGCTGAAAGAAGAGGACATGAATTTCGGTGTACAACCGTCTTTGTCAAAAAGGACATATTAATTAACTGATGGGTAAAACAAAAAGTAAATATTCCATGGGGAGGCAGGAAATGGTGCCTGTCTGGCCCATCATCGTATGCTCAGTGGCTTGCAGTGTGCTTGACGTATGCAAGGCAATAAATATTTGTGGAGTGAATTATGCATGTCTTACCAGTTATGTAATGGGTCTCTACCCATCTCTTATTTCCATGGTTCCCCTGAGTTTACCTTGGGGTCTGAATTCAGATGGTGGTGTATTGGGAGCTGGTGCGATTTCTGTACTGAGGGAGAGTACAGATTGTGCTGTCCAAAGGAAGAGAGACTTTTTTCATTTTCCAGGCTTTGGAGTTTCAAGTAGGTTTCTCATTTAGAATGGAAGGTAATTTTATTTTATTTTTAAAAATATTTTATTTATTTATTTGAGAGTGAGAGAGAGTGAGAGTGAGCATGAGTTGGGGGGAGGGGTAGAGGCAGAGGGAGAAGCAGACTCCCTGCTGAGCAGGGAACCTGACTCGGGGCTCAATCCCAGGACCCTGGGACCATGACCTGAGCCAAAGGTAGCCACCTAACCCACTGAGTCATCCAGGTGCCCCTGGAAGGTCATTTTAAAAAAATGTAAAAAATGGGAATACGTGGGTGACTCAGTCAGTAAAGCATCTGCCTTTGGCTCAGTCATGATCCCAGGGTTCTGGGAGAGAGTCCCACAGTGGGCTCCTTGCTCAGTGGGGAGCCTGCTTCTCCCTCTGCCTGCCACTTGTGCTCTCTCTCTCTCTGACAAAAAAATAAATAGATAAAATCTTTTAAAAATGTAAAAAATGAATCAAAGTGTTTATCTTCTGACAAATGCTATGTGTGCCTCAACTTTTAGGGATGTGGAATATCAAAAAAGCTCCTCTACATGACAGCTGAGATAATTACCATAAAATCACAACAAGGGGCGCCTGGCTGGCTCAGCCCAGAGAACATGTGACTCTGGATCTCGTGGTTGTGAGTTCATGCCCCATGTCGGATGTAGAGATTACTAAAAATCATCATCATCATCATCATCATCATCATCATCTTAGAGAAAAAAAAAGAAGACAACAAAATTTTGATACCTGAAGTATATCACACTTACAAAGCTCTCCCCGTATGTAATAAGCTGTTTCTGGGGATTTTTGAGAAACCTTCTAACTGATTAATATTTTAAAACTTTTTACTTAAGTAAAAAATATATAGCCAAAGTCTGTAGTTTAATGGATTTTCACAAACTGAACACACTTGTGCAGCCAGTGCCCAGATCAAGAAGCTGAATTTACCATCACCCTAAAAGCTACCCTCAGACTCCCTTCCAGAACTTACTTCCTCGTAAGAGGTAAGTTATGACTTCTATTAGCCTAGCCTAGAATGGCCTGTTTTCGTCCTCAGATGAGCTAAATAACACAGTATGTTTTCTTTTCTGTCTGGCTTCATGCACTCAAAGTATCTTTGTGAAATTCACTCATATTTATGTAGTCAGTCCTCATTGCTGTATTATTCAATTATACCATTATTCAAATATACCACCTTTTATTATCCATTCTATTGTTCTTTTTTAAGATTTCATTTATTTATTTGAGAAAGAAAGAGAGAGAGAGAGCAAACTCGAGCACACACGAGTGGAGGGGAGAGGCAGAGGCAGAGAGAGAAGCAGACTACCTGCTGAATAGGGAGCCCAATGCAGGGCTCCATCCCAGGACCCTGAGATCATGACCTGAACTGAAGCCAACACTCAACCGACTGAGCCACCCAGGTGCCCCCTATTATCCCTTCTATTGTTAATGAGCTTTTGGGAGGTTTCCATTTTTGGCTACTGCTGGCACTGATGAATTTTATAAAAAGCAGTGCTTTGTAATGAAGTCACCAGACTCTATTAACAGAGTTCTGTTATTGTAAATTATTCCTTTTTCAGTGACTGGATTTCTTTTCTATTAATCAAATAAATGATGGGTGTAGTAAGGAGTTAAGAAAGGGAATTTAAAAAACTGTTATCTATTACTGTATGATAAAGAACCCCAAAATTTAGTGGCTAAAAAATAAGTTGTATTATTTCTCATAATTCTGTGGGTTGATTGGGATTAGCTGAGCAGTTCTTCTGCTCCAAGTGGTACGACTGGAAGCCTCATGGCTGCAAATCATCCTGGGAATATCCGAGATGGTTTCACCCACATGTCTGGAAACTTGTCTGGTTCTAGAATGGCTGGAACGGCTGGGGGCTGCCTGCACCACCCTCCCCCCTTCTCTCCCTCTCTATCAGTATTTCCCATCCATTATGAATCTGGACCGTGATGGTTGGACCCCAAGAAAGGGAAAATGGAAGCTGCATGACCTCTTGTGGCTAAGGCTCTAGAACTCACAGAACATCACTTGTATTCTATTAGTCAAAGCAAATCACAGGGCCAAACTAAGAGTCAAGAGGAGGGCCATTAGTGTCCCTCAGTTGATGGGAGAAGCAGGGTGCTTTTACAAGGATGAAAAGAATGGTTGGTAGCTATCTTTGCAGACGGTCTACATCAGTAACCTGTCTTGTTTCCAGCCAGAACTTGGGGGAGGGAGGAAGACTGTGCTAAGTCTTTATGGTTATGGGGAGAGATAAGTAGACATTGGTATGGGAAGGGGGTAAAGTCGATGATATCGAGGAAGAGGGCATGCTGCAATGGAAGTGCAAAGCAGAGTCAGGATAAATGTATTATCTCCCGCCCTTCATTGCTGAGGGTGTATTCATTCACCTAGCAAATATTTAATGTAGGAGACATGAGGCAGTGTAATAGACTGATAAATAATTTCTGGGAGCTGCAGTATCCTTCAAGGCTGCCTGATCAGAGGGCAGTAAACATTTAGAAATCAGATTGCTCAAACGACAGAGAGAGGGACTGAGGTCACTCAAGGGAAATCGGGACACCTAGGAATCAGGGAGGAAGGGCCGTTACAGAAGCTAGGGAGGGACGGGCCTGAGGTGATTCCTGAGGTTCTCTGTGGCCTGCACAGGCATGGCGGGTACCCACAAACTTTTGCATGGGTATAACTCAAGAAGGTAAGTAGTGGAAGAAGTTCCAGGATTGTTGAGGAAGTAGAACAGTCTGTGAAGATGTTCAGTCAGCGTGTTGGCTGTGGGTGATGGCTCCGGAGGATTGCCAGGGCTTTGGCCATGTTTGATTCGCCACTGGAGAAGGAAGGATTGAGATTAGGAGAACCTGGGTCGCCATGGATTTTTGTAATTGGTTGAAGGGGAGACACATTTTGGAATTTATAGGCCCTAAAGTTTCAAGCAACTCCAGCTGACATCCCTGATGGGTTTAGGGACCCAAAGAGGATGTGAAGGCTCAGGGGCCCAAAGGGCGCTCTGGTCAGTAGGGCAGCAGTATTATTAGTGCCCTGCTCATATCACTTTATCTGAGCCCCTCAGCACCTGACTGTCTTGGCCTCAGAGCTGTCTCTTGTCGTTGGAGCCAGGTTTGGCACTCGACAAGACAGGATTTGGTGTGTAAATAGCCCAATTCCCTTGTTCCTCCAGGGACAACCTTGAGGTGTGAGTTCCACACTGGCTCCGAGTGAGATGAGACTCCAACAGCCAAGTGTGTAGTTGGCATGATAAATGCTTTAATCACTGTCTTTGCTTTCAACTGTTTTTAGAGTATAGTGTATTAACAGACCAGATCAGGCAGTAATTGTCATCGGGAAGGTAGTTTGTTACTCAGAGTTCCTAAGAGGAGGGGCGGGCACCCTGCCACAGGGGGTTGGTGGGGTAAAGGGAAAGCAATGAGGTTTGTCAGGAGGCAGAAGGAGAGAGGAAACTAAGAAACAGCCCTTATTGTGGTTTCCTGGAGAAGGGACAGAAGGGGCAGAATAAGCGGGTTTAGGATTGGGAATAATTTCAGCAGGATCTAAAGCATGGGGTTGTTCCTTGTTGTCTGGTACACGGTCCTGGGTGATTAAGGCGGGTGAATAATGGCCTGGAGCCATGAGAGCCCAATAAAGGAGGTGGTTAGGATGTGGGCTCTGGATGGGTTGGCTTGTATTTGAAACTTGCTCATGGGCAAGTTGTTAACTATCTCTAGGAAATGGCCAACTCTGGGAGGGGCAGTCCCCTCCCACCCCCCCCCAGCCCCCAAAGTCAGTAAGGCTCTAGATGTCAAAGCATCAGAATACAGAAAATAAAGACATGGTAAATATAGACTCTTGCTTCCCTTCTCCCATATCTATGTTCTTATCTCTTCCCAGATAAACTATCTGAATTTGAGTCCTTCTCTAAGGCTCTGCTTCTGGGGGAATCAAAACTAATTTAGGTAGTCATGGTGACTCTTGTAATAATCTGGATTTGGGTGGCTCAACTAAGGGGGTGGCAGTGAGAATAGAAAGAAAGGGGTTGTATAGAATGCACACAATATTTTCACTCTCAGAATTGTGTTAGTTGAATCAGAAAGCATATATGAACTTTTTTTCCAAAATAAATTGAATCCCCAATAAAATTTAATCCCAATCCTTATTATTGACTGTTTGATTGGTATGCTGGAGCAAACTCATAGCACCCCATGAGAACTGATTTCTAAATATTTAGAACATTTGAAAGCTGGTTGTCATTGTTTTGAAAGCTGGTTGTTAAAATGCTGGTAGCTTGAAATTGCCCATAATGGACATACTTACACCACAGAAATTAGCAAATGCTATAAATCGGGGCTTGTCTTCCAAGAGAGTTGCTTTACCAGCATACCACTGTTATTATGGGAGGTTTATGAATAAAAGAACATATTGTGTCATGGAATTTTAGTGCTGGGAAAGTAATCAGGAATCATCTCATCTAATTTCCTAAATCAAATGCAGGAAATGAAGTCCAGAGAGGGCCAGGGAGACAGTTCCCCAGAATGAGAGTTGGTGGCAACACATAGACCAACACAACTCCCTCAGTAAATAAGATTGCTCACAAATCTCATACCTGGGCTGGGATTTTAAAACCATTATGACTATTACTAGGCCTGGCATCCTTTTCCATTTTCAGATTTTATTTACAAAGTAGTGTGTGATTTGAGGAGGGGAGAAAAAGGGGAGAAGGAAGGAGAGAGAGAGAGAAGGGCGGGGGAGAGCCTTCCACAGTATTCCCCACTGGCAGTTCAATTTAATAAAACCATTTTGTTACAGGCTGAAGAAAATAAATAAAAATTCCTGGAGCATTTGTTGACACTGTAAATATGGAAAGTCTGTTACTTAACAGCAGTTAAGTAGATGCCAAGGGGGAACATTGTGACAAAATCTCAACCAAATATTGATATGAACATATTTCTGTTTGCCTGAAAATATGTTCTCTCCGTATGGGGAAAGGAAACTGTAAGGAGAGAAATACAAACAACACATTGAAGAAATGTTGAGTGGAGAGGCTGTTTATCTGCCAGAGCAAACCACTCCTCCTTTCCTAGAGAGGTTGTCATGAAATTCACTTACATAAGTGGGAAGCCAAAATTCTTCCATTCAAGGAAAAATGACAGATTTTAAGGACTGCTATTTGGTAAGGTTGAAAACACACACAATATGGTTAGGCTCTGAGCAGGTATTTTGACTGAATTGGCAGGGCTTTATAATTCCCAGAGAAAAGGCTAAGTGATTTCATCTTGAAAAAATTGTGCATATTCATGTATTTATGGTATCATAATCCTGTTCCTGAGAGTCCAACATGTTTTGAAGTCAGTGCTTCCAGCAGGAAATTCAGTCCACAGTTTTAGATCTTCCAAGTCAGATTCCAGATTAAGAAAAATCACAATATTATCCTCCCAATAGCCTTCTTATTTATTTATTTATAAAAATTTTATTTATGAGAGAACGAGAGAGAGCATGAGCAGGGGGAGAGGGAAAAGCAGGCTCCCCACTGAGCAAGGAGCCCAATGCGGGACTCGATCCCAGGATGCTGGGATCATGACCTGAGCCAAAGGCAGATGTTTAACCAACTGAGTCACCCAGGTGTCCCCTCCCAATAGCCTTCTTTTTCTTTCCAAATATGAGACTTTGAGACTATTATTATTATTGAGACTAATGAAGAGATCAGGTCAGAAAGATGAAAAATAAAACAACCCCCAAACACATCCTAATAGTCTAACCTTGAGAAATACAGGAGACAGCTCCTAATTGAGGGGCATTCTACAAATACCTGCCCACTATGCCTCAAATGTCAGGAAAAACAAAGAAGTCTGAGAAATGGCCACAACCAAGAGCAAGATAAGGACACAGAACAAACGAACAAACAACACGGAGACAAAACAACTAAATGTGTGTGTGGTCACAGGACTTAGATCCTGGAACAGCAAAAGGACATCAGGGAGAAATTGAGGCAATTTCAGTAAGATACGAATTTTAGTTAATAATAATAAGATATCAGTGTCGATTTGTGAATTGTAATAATGTCCCCTGCTAACATAGAATGTTCAGAACAGGGAAGACAGAATGTGGGGTATACAAGAACAGCTTGTAAAATCTTTGTAATAATTCTGTAAGTTTGAACTTGTTCTAAACATGTTTAATTCATTTAGAAAATAAATCAGAAAAAATAAATAAAAAATAGATCAGAAACTTACTTGGTGGGGGGTGGGGGTGGAGGGCAGAAGATCTGTTAGGTTTGGCTCTTACCTTTTACACATTGTTCGTGTATAGTCTTATCCTAATGCTGTCAGGAGAAGCAACCATGTCCTTGAAGTGGGTAAAAGGAGAGGGAAGAGGACAAAACCATCAAGGACAATTGAGGACCTGCTGGTGACAAGTACATAGTGAGTATCAGATGAGACCTGGCTCTAAATTACCCAGTACTCTAACCAGTGGGCACCTCATGGCCAGGAACTCTCTGATTCTTAGTCTACATGGCAACAGTTGTGTCTGTGGGAGGGAACTGGGAAAGAAGAGCCCAAACTTGTAAAGTTCACATCCTTTTAATGGGATCCTTGTTGGGGAAAAATGGCCAACTGATAGTGCCTATTGCTTTTTATGCCTATGTTTATTTTCTGCATTTGTCTCTTTTTGTGATGGTCTCCAAGGATGGTCACCATTAATTCCTTTCCTCCCCTTAGGTACATGCTGCTCTTCCCATCAAGAGGTGGAATCTAACTCCACTCCCCTTGGATTTGGGTTGGGCTGAGTGACCTGCTTCATTGAGAGATGAGGAGGAACTGACATTTTGGAACCTCTGTGGCTGGGTTATAAGAAGCTTAATGGCTTCTTCCTAGGCCTCTCAGGATGCTTGCCCATGGGATATTCCCTCTCAGGACTCTCCTGGGAAATCAACCACCATCCTGTGAGGAGAATAGTTGCATAGAGAGGCCCCCTACAGGTACTGTGGTCCACAGTCCCAGCTGAACGTCTAGCCCCCACATAGCCAGCATTGACTGCCAGCCATGTGAGTGAGCCATTTCTCATGTCCAGCCCAGTTAAACCATCAGATGATTCCAATGCCAGCCACCATCTGATTCGAACTATATGAGAGATCTTAAGCCAGAATAGTCCAAGTGGGCTCAGTCAACCCACACAATTGCAAGAAAAAATATTAAATCATTGTTTTAAGCCACTAAGTTTTGGGGTGGCTTCTTAAACAACAATAGATAATTGGAATTTTCCCTAAAAAAGCAACCTATCTAGCTAATTCCCAAGGTTTGACCAATAGGTGACGTCAGCCTCTGAAATTTAACCTACATGGTCCTTGTACAATCTGGCACAGTCAGAAATCAATAACACTTTGATAAGTATAGTATATATTGAGCTTCACAACTGGGTATTTAATGATAAATAAGACAGATTTAAGGCTCAAACAAAGATTTTATCTTAAAGGAATTTTATGATTTGTTTCCCAGTTTCTTTTTTTTTTTTTTGAGATTTTATTTATTGATTTGACAGAGAGAGAGAGCACAAGCAGGGAGAGCTACAGGCAGAGGGAGAAGCAGGCTTCCCACTGAGCAGGCAGCCAGATGCGGAACTCGATCCCAGGACCCTGGGATCATGACCTGAGCCGAAGGCAGACGCTTAACCATCTGAGCCACCCAGGTGCCTGTTTCCCAGTTTCAATACTTCTTTCACCCCTTTAGGATTATAGAGCCATATGTAAAACCTGGGGGAGTTTCTTTTCTTTTCTTTTTTCTTTTTCTTTCTTTCTTTCTTTCTTTCTTTCTTTCTTTCTTTCTTTCTTTCTTTCTTTCTTTCTTTTTCTTCTTTTTCTTTTAGATTTTTAGTTTTTACTCTGTTTTGATTACCCTCAGGTTATAACATTTGTGTGTGTGTGTGTGTGTGTTCAAAAGAAGGAAAGGAAGATAGAAAAAAGAAGGAAGGAAAGCAGCAAGCATTTGGTTGTTGGAGTTGACCATCTTTTTTTTAGGGAGGGAAAGGGCAGAGGGAGAGGGAGAGGGAGTGAGAGATTCTTTGAGGAGCCTCCAGCGCTCATTGCAGAGCCCCACGCAGGGCACGATCTCACGACCCTGAGATCATGACCTGAGCCGAAATCAAGAGCTGGATGTTTAACCAACTGAACCACCCAGGTGCCCCTGGAGTTGACCATCTTTTATGTCTTCTCCTTCTGTATTTCTGTATTTGCTTCCTCCTTCTGTATTTCTGTATTTGCTTCCTCCAAAAGAAAATAAATAAAATCATGTATCAATTCTTTACCACATATCCCAGGCACTGTTCCAAGTGTTATTTATTTATTATTTTAAAGATTTGTTTGTTTGAGAGAGAGAGCAGGGGAGCAGGCAGAGGGGCAGAGGGAGAGGGAGAAAGAGAATCTCAAGCAGACTCCCCACTTGAATCTTGATAGAATGGAGCCTAAGGCAGGGCTCAATCTCAGGACCCTGAGATCATGACCTGGACTGAAACCAAGAGTTGGATGCTCAACCGACTGAGCCACCCAGGTGCCCCTTGTTCTAAGTGCTTTATACAGATTAACTCATTTAATTCCAACAACAACACTATAAGTTTGGTACTATGGTCATCTTTAGTTTACAGATAAAGAAACTGAGGCACGGAAAATTTAAGAAATTTGTCCAGTAGTTGGCTAGTAAGTGTTAAATGGGGTTTCAGACCTGGGTCATCTGATTCTAAAAGCCATGTTTTCCAGGCACCTGGGTGGCTTAGTTGGTTAGCGTCTGCCTTCGGCTGAGGTCATGATTGCAGGGTCCTGGGATCGAGTCCCGCATCGGGCTCCCTGTTCAGTGGGGAGTCTGCTTCTCCCTTCCCCCTGCGTGTGCTCTCTCTCATGAATAAACAAAATCTTTAAAAATAGATAAATAAAAGTTGTGTTTTCACTTTCCACTCAACATCTGCAAATTTTAATAAGGTGTATTTACTTTTAATTAATTAATTAATACTTATTACAATTAATTGATTCCACATGTATAGTTCGCTAGGTGTTAGTCTGTGACTTATTATTACCTGCTCAAGGTAGCCACATTTGAAAATTCTTTAGTAACAGGGCCTGCATTCCTGTGTGCCTGAGTATGAAAAATGATACACATATACTCGCTTCATAATTTTCAGCTTTTATAGAGAAAAGCGATGGGAAGAGTGAAAACGAGAAGAAACAAACAACAACAGCCACAAAAACATGGCGTAGGGCCCGACAGGCCTGGGTCTGAATGCAGGCTCTGGCTCTTGAGCAAGTTGCGAAGCTCTGCTTAGCTTCCTCATCTGTGAGAGACGGGCAACTGATGCGTTTTACCACCAGGTCCTGGGAAGTAAACGCATTTCTGTACATTCAGTACCCGCACATAGTGGGAGAAGCAGTTGAGCAGCGTTATGAAAACCTTGGGGTTTGGAGTCAGACAGAGTGGGGTTTGAAACCCAAGTCCCAGGCCTACTCAGTATATAACTTCAGACAAACAAATGTGAGAACCAAATGAGATAGTGTTTGCGGCATAAAGAGTCATAGTTATGAGAGGCTGATGGTACTTCTACTCCATCTGCTCTATCTCGTTGCATTCCTCATCCTCCCATCCTTTGGGGAGAAACTGGCATGCTTGTATCAATAGAGGTTCCCCATCATTTTATTTTTATTATGGAATTACTTAAATACAGTAAATGCACTATTTTTGTGTACATTTTTGTGAGTTTTGATAGATGCGTGCAGTTGTGTAACCACAATGACAAGACATATAACGTTTCTGTTACCGCCCCCCAATCCTCACCACTCCTTTATGGTATTCCTACCTCAACCCTAGGCCTTGGCAGCCACTGGTTTGTTTTCTGTCCCTATTATTTTGCCTTTTCCAGAATGTTACATAAATGAAATCATACAGCAGGTAGTATTTTGAGTCTGGCTTCTTTCACTTAATTAATGCATTTGAGATTCATCTCCAATAGGGTTTTAATTACTTTTAAAAATATACATTTTCCCCCTCTGTTGCATCGTGCTGATGGTGATAGATGAAGTAATTAAGGGTGAGATCTCAAGAGTCCCTCTTAGACTCAGAGATTCTAGCTAGCACTTCACTGAAGTGCTAGCAAAAACCCAAACCAAACTAAACCAAACGAAAACAACAGAACACTGGAGTATCAGTTTCAACCAATTTAAAATAGTATTCTGTGACAAGCAAGACTTTGATATCTCCCTTTTATTTTTTTGCACAATTAAAAAACAAGAAAAAAAAAAGAAAAAACTCACTATTTTGATTTATTTTTTCTGAGTTACTTGTTCGTTTTACAGGAATGCTTTTTTTAGTGACTTGGTCACAGAAATCTGCAGCATCTCATTTTGAATTCAGTGTCTTTGGATACCGTTTTGAGCCACTTATATCCTCTGCATTTAGCCATAATGTGATTTATACTTTCATGCTGACTCCATACATACTAGTTGGCAATGGATTGAAATGAAACCTGCTGAGGAGAATCCGTTGACAGTAGGAACTCAGGAAGATCAACGGGCTTACGGAAAATGGATCATGGTCTTTTTCATGCTTCTTCTCATTTTAACTCTTAGAGATTCTAAATCTTGGCTTCCTAGCACTTACTGTTAATGTTAAGTCTTAAACAAGGAGGTAGGGAAAAAGAGACATATGGATTTGTCTTTTCATTCCCTAGAGTTGAGGTGGGAAAGAGGAAGGGAAGGTCAGAGAAGATTAAAATGGAATAAATATAGCAGAATTTGGGGGAATTATAGCTATTAAGCTTTTTTACTGATTTACTGCAACGATTCCTCCAAACGACAATTCCAAACTTCAAATGCATTATTATCTCTAAGTCTCTAGTGGTATCTTCATGCTTAACTGTTACAGAAACTGCTAGTTGTTTCCCCATATTTATTCTGATGACAGTGCAGTAGCCCAGTGGTAGGACTGTTGATTTAACAAATAATTCTGAGTGCCTCATAGGCATTGTGCTAGATACAGAGAATTCAGCAGTAAGCAAAACCACCAGCTCTTGTCCTCATGGAATTTACAAGCTGGTGAGATTTTGAGAATATCTTATAAATTCATGATAACTTCCCAATGCCCTAAAGGTACCATGACATCAGTGTGCCACATAAGCATCTTCCAAAATATAGCTCTCAATTTGATAGGATGAGGAAAATATGGAGGTGGTGTTTGCTTTGAAAAATGAAAAAAAGATGACTCCAGAGATTTCAAAGCTTTAATATTGTTGTTTTATTATTTTTGCAGTCTACATTTTATTTTATTTTCAGCTTTACTGAGATATAATTGATACAACATTGAAGATATTTAAAGTGTACACTGTGATGGTTTGATATACAGTTGACCCTTGAACAACATGGGCATTAGGAACACTGGCACCCCCTATGCAGTAGAAAATTGTGTATAACTTTTTTTTATATTGTCAGCTTCCTTTTAAAAAATATTTTTAAATTAAAAAATTTTTTTTTTAAGGAGACTCCACACCCCATGTGGGGATTGAACTCATGACCCTGAGATCAAGAGTTGCATGCTGTATGGACTAAGCCAGTCAGGCGCCCCCTGTGTATAACTTTTTACCCCCCCAAAAACGTAACTACTAGTAGCCTACTACTGATCAGAAACCTTACTGATAACATAGTCAGTTAACACAACATAGTTTGTATGTTATATTTATTATGTACTGTATTCTTATACAGTAGAATAGTATCATAACATAAGATCAAACAGAAAATATTATTAAGAGAATCATAAGGATGAGAGAATATACTTACAGGACTGTACTGTAGAAAATCCATGTTTAAATGGACCCGTGCATTTCAAACCCATGTTGTTCAAAAGTCAACTCTACATACACTTTATGAAAGGATACCCCGTCAAGGTAATTAACATACTCATCATCTCACATATTTTACCTTTCTGTGCGCATGAGAACATTTAAGTCCTACTGTCGTAACAAGTTTCAATGATATAATACAGGGTTAGCAACTATAATCACCATGTTTCACATTAGAACCTCAGAACTTACTCATTTTATAACTAAAGGTCTGTACCTTTTACCAAACTCTTCCTATTTCCCGCATTCCTCCAATCCTTGGCAACCAATTTTCTATTTTCTGTTTCTATGAGTTTTAATTTCTTTTTTAGATCTATGTTGTTGCAAATGAAAGAATTTCCTCCTTTTTTAAAGCTAAATAATTTTTCATTGTATATATACACCACACTTTCTTTATGCATTCATCTATCAAGGTTGCTTCCATACCTTGGCTATTGTGAATAATGCTGCCAGTGAACATTGAGAGTACAGATATCTCTTTGAGATAATTATTTTATTTTTTTAATATATACCCAGAAGTGGGATTACTGGATCATATAGTAGTTCTATTTTTAATTTCTTGAGGAACTCTATACTCTTTTCCATAGTGGCTGTTGCAATTTATATCCCCCCTCCAACAGTGTCCAAGGGTTCCCTTTTTTCCACATCCTCACCAGCAGTTGTTATCTTTTATCTTTTTGATGATGGAAGTCCTAAGAGGTGTGAGGTGATATCTCATCGTGGTTTTGATTTCCATTTTCCTGATGATTAGTGATGTTGAGCACCTTTTTATGTACCTATGGCCATTTGTATGTCTTCTTTAGAAAAATGTCTACATAGTCAGGTCCTTTGCCCATTTTTACATGGGTTGTTTGTTTTGTTTTGCTTTTTGTTATTGAGTTGTATGACTTCTTTGTATATTTTGGATATTAACCTCTTACTGAACAAGTAGTTTACAAATATTTTCTCTCATTCCATAGGTTGCCTTTTCATTTTGTTAATGGTTTCCCTTGCTGTGCTGGATCTTTTTAGTTTGATGTAGTCCCACTTGTTTCAAGTTTGCTTTGGCTATTCAGAATCTTTTGTGGTTCCATATGTTTTAGTTTTTTTTTTTTTATTTCTGTGAAAAATGCCAGTGGAATTTTGCATTAAATCTGTAAATTGCTTTGGGTAGTATGAATATTTAAAAAATATTAATATTTCTAATCCATGAACATGGTATATCTTCCCATTTACTTGTGGTTTCTTCAATTTCTTTTATCAATGTCTGAAGCTTTAAAATTGTCAAAGAAATTCCTAATTATTTCATTATATCTCATTACTTTCTTATACTGACTCATTCCCAAAAGGATTTGTGGTGACTTATGGAATGCAGAATGTACACCAAAACAAACACATACACATACACACACACACAAATCCCAAATACACAACAATGACAATAACAAAACTAAATAAAAAGTGATTTCCCAATTGAATTAAGAGAAAAATCAGTGTAAGTAAATTGAAATATTTGAGTAACGTTGGGGTAAAGTAAGATTTAGAAAGTTAAAGTGGGAAAAGCATACCATAAGAACTATATTCTATAAAGATATATGGTCACAAATTTAGATCTGTTCTGATTAGTTTGCAGGGATCAATATTTGTCCTACAATTCACAGCACAAGTACCATAAAAGCAAAAATTGCTGCTTGAAAGAAGCAAAACTGTTCTTGGTACTGAGACAGCAGAAATTTCTTCTATGAGTCTTTTGAGGAAATAATAAAATTAGTGTTAAGATAAATAAATATCCATTTCATTATCAGAGTTAACACCTGTATTAACTTGAATACAAGAGCTTTGTAAAGAGGACATTTACAAATACCCTTGTTTTCCCTTGATCTCTGATAATGCCAAATGTTCCCATATAACAAACTAAGTAAGTCTGCTATATGGGAACCTCCCTGTAGAGTTACTTCTCTGTATATTTTCCTGTAAAGA
The DNA here is from genome assembly GCF_011800145.1 of Mirounga leonina. NCBI lineage: Eukaryota > Metazoa > Chordata > Mammalia > Carnivora > Phocidae > Mirounga > Mirounga leonina. The sequence continues at coordinate 15,288,695 of NW_023270268.1, read as the reverse complement.
TGAGGGATGTGGCTTCTTGGGAGCACCAGAAGATAGAGAACTTCCCAACATCTAGCCTAGTCCCAGGAGCTCTGGCTGTAGGAGACAGTTCTGACCAGTGCGCTTTCTGCCAGGCCCCAAGGACAGAGATAGTTGGTTACAGTACTGCAGGGGACCTAAGTTGTCCTGGGCAGCAAGCTGTTGCAGACCTCTTCTACTCAAGGAACCTACTTTCCATCTGTCTGTTGCTTCTGACATTCTGCTTAGGCCTTGGTTTCCATGAGACCCTGCCCCTCCCCATTCTAATGGTCCTCAAAGTATCTTCTGTGGCTTCTACTTCATGTCATCTGTCTGGACTTATAGTTGTTAGCATGTTGTTCAGCATCAACATCTCCCATGAGCTGTGAGATATAGGCGCTCCTCTCTAGTGCTAAGGTCTGAAATGAAATCAGAAACAAATGCTCCCAGCTTCTTGAAGACACTACACTTTTTCACTAGCTGATAATTTCCCTCAAGACTCACCCAAAGCTCAATGTAGATGCAGGAGGGACTGTTTTGCATGTAAACTACCCCTTTCTCCAAAGTTCAGCCAAGACTATCATATCAAACTTAAGGGCTCTGACCTTCTCTTTTTTGGGACAAGGACTATAGCCATGGTTTTCCTCCCATTTGTTTGGAAGTCTTGTACTCTACAGCTTCTGCCACCACCCCAAACTAATTTAGTTATTTCATATCTAAGAAGGCTCATCAAGCCTACATCTCAATAAAACCATAGCTAGCCCACCCCATCTGCCCACCCACTTAGGCCAGGACATGCTCAAATTCAACCAATTAGGCAGTCAATCAATATTTCTTGGATGTCTTCTGTATGCCAGGCAAAACAGTGATAAACTGCCTTAGCATCATCCTTAACAGATTATGTTTAAGTAAAACTTTCAATGGATAAACAGATTTGACTCTCCCTGGGACCTCACTAGATGTAGAATTTCAGAATGGAATATTCTTCCACTGTTCCTTCAGTCTCTGATTTAGTCAATTTCACCTGATTGATTTAGTTGGATAGGGTCATATAATGTCTTTTAAAATATTGTGGCAAATATGCCATAGCTTCTTTATGGTAACATTTTTCACTGCTTGTTAACTCTTACTGATGGTGAATTTTTCTATCCAACTCATATCCCTTCTCATTCCTGAGGCCTGTTTCCTTTTGGTCTGGCTCAGTAAATGAGGATGACAACTCAATGCCCTTTACAGAGAGCAGTGGTTAAGAACATGTGTGCACTGTAGCCAGAATTAGAATCCAGGCACTGGGAATGACCTCAGCAGCTTATTCATCTTTACTAAGATTTAGTTTCCTCATGTATAAAATGGGTGAAAATGATTGCACCTCTCTCCCTCATGAAATGAAAGCAGTCAATAAATGATCTCCATTATTATTACTTAATAGCAATCATAGCTACCTAAAACTAATATGGATCTTATAAATCATCTATTTATACACCATTGAGAGCATCTTTTGACATAAATTTTTCTTCAAGCTGAGTAAAAGGTTTCCAAGTGCACTGTGCATACAGACCTGACTACATAAATCGCCTTAAATAGTTCAGGTTGAAGAATATTGGAGACCTAAGTAGGTTAAAAATTAAGCTTGGATTTAGCACCTATTAAAATAATGTTTCCTGACAAAGCTCCAATGAAAATAAAAATAGCTATAGAAGAGTCTTTTACACCAAGCTGATTCATATCCTAGTTAAAAATGATCACAGTGTTTATGCTTGTCATTAAGCTGGTTTCCATTTCAGACAGGGAATGGATTGAATAAGAAATATTTCATCCATCTCTCTTCTCACTTGGCATCACATAGGACATTACAAGGCCGGACAGGGACTGTGCCAGGGGAGTCCCAGAGGAGCAACGGGCTGGCATCTACTCCACCCTAAGGAGTTTAGGGGAGAATCAGTAGGAGGTAGGAGTTCAAATGGGAGGTACCAGAGACTAAGGGCTTGGTTATAGAATATTATTGAGGTTAAGGAGCCAAGTATCTTAGTCCGTTTATGCTAAACGGAGGCTGGAAGCTGAGAAGTCCAACATCAAGGCATCAGCAAATTCTGTGTCTGGTGAAGGTCTGTTTCATGGTTCCTAAGACAGCTGTCTTCTCACTCACTATGTCATCACTTAGCAGAAAAAGTGAAGGAGCTCTCTGAGGTCCCTTTTATAAGAGCACTAACACCATTCATTGAGGGTTTCACCCTAATCACGCAATCACCTCCCAATGGCCCCACCTCCAAATACTATCACATTAGAGATCAGGATTTTACATGTGAATTTTGAGGGCGATACAAACATCCAGTCATAACACCAAGTCCCTAAGAAAGCAGGCAATCTAATGGGTATCTATGAAGGTGGACGGTTTCAATCAGATTTTATTCTTTTTTCTTGTTATCAGAGTTTATTCTTAACAATGACATATGTCATCGCAAAGCTATTTTTGTTGGGCTCATATAGACCCGTTGGGTCATGGTTGTGAATGATCTGAAAGGACCACCTACCTCTTGGGAAGGAGGAAATACTTTCAAAAAGGCACTTCAAATAAGCCAGCAATAATCAGTGTTCATATTCAGTTTAAGAATCAACTGTCAAGAAAAAACTACTAGAATTATAGAATCAGGAGGAGCTTCAGTTTTCCTGTCCCTGTAGCATCCTTCAAAAGAAAAATTCAAACATAGCCAGTGTCCAGAAGGCCATTTTGTTGTTCTTCAATTTATTAAAAGATGGGTATTTTCCTATATTGACTTGAAATCTGCTTCCTTGTGACTCTGTACACCCAGTGATTCTTTTTTTTGTGTGTGTGTGTGTGAGTGAAAGGATGTAGATGACTTCTCTGGTGCTTGGTAAAAGAACATGTGATGCTTGGAAACATTCTTCATCATATTCTTCTTTCTCTTCATAGCCCACCTGGCATCTCCTGAAAGAACTTTGAAGGTCAAGGACAAGAGGGGATACCATATACTTTATACAAAGTTTGGTATTGAAGTCCATTTTCTTTCTGCTTTTAAAAAAAAAAACTGATAAAATACACATAACAAGGTTTGCCATTTGACCATTTTTAAGCATAAAGTTCAGTGGTATTATGTACATTCATGTTATTGTACACCATTACCACTACCCATCTCCAGAATTCTTTTTATCTTGCAAAATTGAAACTATACCCAACAAACCTACCTCCTCATCCCCCAACCCTGGCTCCTGATAACCATCATTCTACTTTCTGTCTGTATGATTTTGACTATTCTAATACCTCATATAAGTGGAATAAGACAATATTTGTCTTTTTGTGACTAAAATAGCACAATGTTATTTCACTTCGCATAATGTCCTTAATTTTCATCCATTTTATTTATTTCTTTGAGACAGAGAGTGAGAGAGATGGCATGAGAGGGGGCAGGGTCAGAGGGAGAAGCAGACTCCTCACTGAGCGGGGAGCCCAATGTGGAACTCGATCTTGGGACTCCGGGATCATGACCGAGCTGAAGACAAATGCTTAACTGACCGAGCCACCCAGGCTCCCAGTTTTTATCCATGTTATAACATGGTAGAACTTCCTTTTTAGGATGGAATAATTGTCCACTGTATGTATATAGATCACATTTTGCTTTTGCATATGTGTTTTCTTTTAAATTCCATACCAGAAAAGGAAGAATCAGAGAATTCAAGGTCCAGATAGAACTTCAGAGGATGATCTTTAATGTAGTATAAATATACACATGCAAAAAGCATCAGAAAAATGACACTGATAGAACCACAATGACATACCTGTACACACTTACTAGATTTGTTACAATTTAAAAAGGCTGACATCACCAAATATTGTTAAAGATGTAGACCGGTTGGAACTCTGATATGTTGCTGATAATGATGTAATTTGGCAAAATCCATTTGGAAAACTGTTTAACAGAATCTACTACAGCTGAACATAAAACTTATGGCTCAACAATTCCACTCCTAAGTATAAATGTAATAAATCTGTACATGTGTGCACTAAAAACATTTATGAGCGTGTTCACAGAAGTACTATTCATAATGACCCCAAACTGGAAACTACCACAAGGCCCAACAGTGGAACAGAGGAATAAATTATTGGTATGTTCATACACTGAAATAATTTATAGCAATGAAAATGAACAAACTGCTGCTCTGTGCAATAGCATGAATGAATCATAATGAATCACAAACATAATGAATCACAAACATAAAGAAGCCAGGTAGAAAAGAGTACATGTTGTATACTTCTATTTACATGAAGGGCAAAAACAGGTGAAACTGGTCTATAGGAATAGAAGCCAAGATACTGGTTAACTTTCAGGAGCTGGGCAGTCCTTGGGAGGGGAGAATGAGGAGGGCTGTTGAGGTTTTGGTAACATTTTATTTGATCTGGATGTTTGCTATGAATGTATGTTTAAATTTGGAAAATTAATTCAACTGTATACTTAAATATGTGCACTTTTCTGTATGTACGTTTCTTAGAATAACGACATATGCTTTAAATATGATGACCATGAATTTTAAATACTATGCGTGTTATACATACGTATTCATGGAACATATGCAATCATGCATATATTATGTGAGGGGTAGGATTTTTGAATGTTTGTTTGTGACACTGTATTTACAATGTTATTTGTGCAATAGGTAATTAAAACCAAATAGAGACTATTTATTATACTTATTTGCCTCCCAATGAATCCAAATATCTGAAGGAGATACCTTAGACAAGCTAGCCGTGGTTGTTAACTAGAGCAGAAGATCATGAAAAACATAATAATACCCATTTTTAATACAAAAAATATATCCATGCTTACTTATGAACTACTGAAAGGAAACCTCTTTTTATCCAAGAATCATAGGACTTGAATTATGGAAAGAGTCTTAGAATTTACTGAATCTACCTCCTTCATTTTGTAGACACATGATCAGAGTTACAGCATCACAGTTTGATGATGGCAGGATCAGGATAGGGAATCAGGTATCCCGATTCTTAGTCCGCTGCTCTTTCAAATCAGCTACAGAGTTGCCTCTGGATTTCTTCAAAGCTGTGACAGAGGCTAGGACAGAGTGCCGAAAAGCCACACTGTGCAGATAGTTTGAGAAAGTTACCAGTTACTAGACTCCTCTGAAATCACACGGCTTTGAAAAATAATTTTGCAGTTCTCCTTTCAAGAGGTCGAGTCTCTCCCTGACCCCTTAAACCTGGCTTTAACCATGTGGCTTGCTTTGGCCAATAGAAGGAGGCAGAAAACCATGCTGTACCAGTTGTGAGCTTCAGCCTCCAGAAACTGGGAGCAACTTAGCTTCGTGTCTTGGAAGCCTGCCGGCCATCAAGTCAAGGGGCTCCGGCTTCTTGGAAGATGAAAGACCACGTGGAGCAGAGATGAGTTGTTCTTGCCTCTCACAGATTCAGAGCTGACCATGGATACCATAGCCCAGCCTAGACCAGACCTTCGGACCAACTGTTGGCCTACAGAACTGGGAGTGAAATAAATATGTCTTAAGCCACCAAGTTTTAGGATGGCTTATGGCACATCAAAAGTGAATGGACACGTTACATCAACTGACTGTTTTAAGCTTTGTCTCATTTATCAGTGGCATTGCAAATTGGTGTCCTTTTCTTCCCATTTCAAATGAGAAAACCTCTTAAGATGAAAGACAGAAATTTTAAAGAGGCAAAGGAGATATGGCATCTACAGCCTCTTTTAAATAAGGGCTGGACACTTGCCCCCTTCCCCGGTAAGACCTACTGGGGACATTTGACATTACATAGCACTCTGATGTCAAATCATTTTTGTTCTCCTCACTCAAGAAAAGAGATCCAAATACTGTACCTTACCTACCACTTTCCCTTTCTCCTTTATCACCCCTCAGGGGTGAGATGGATCGTCCCCCGTCAGAACCCTTTTTATTAGGGTTGCTAGTCATTGTAAAGGAGTGTCCCTGGTGACCGACTCTAGTTGTGGTTCGAAGTTCAACACTCCATCCTCAGAAACACTTACTCGTTTGGCAAATGCCTTGCAGAGATGTCCTCTGTTCTTGTGGACAAGCAATTGAACTAAGGTATATTTCTTTCAAGAGGAGTAACTATTCATTCTGACCTTTTCCTGCTATTCTGCCCACTCCTAGAGCACTATGTGTGCTCTGATGGGGACCATGGCCCTAAGCCAGAGGGAGGGAAGTCTCACCATATTGTTGTCAGAGTAGATAAGCAGTGGGGCACATGAAAGGGAAGTGCTCCAGGATTTGTGGGCTGCTTAGGCTCAAAGACGCTCTCTTCTGATCCAGCTAACAGGGACGAATGGAAGCATAAAACCCACACTCATTAGTGACTCTCAGGTTCCCAGCACCCTGGTGGGAGGATGGCTGAGCAACCAGCCAACTTAGTGCTTTGTACTTCTCCTTTAAAACCCACTCACATGCACACACATGCACACAACACTGTCTCACTTCAAAGGTATGACAATTTTTAGGAGTAGGGCTGCTGCTATACAAGATTAATGAAAAATGGTTACCTGTGGCTTTGGTTCCTATGCCTTTTTTTCCCCCAGCTTCATAGCTTCTTGATTTTATTTCCACTACACAAACCAATATAGAACACTTAATGTGTGCAAGGCAATGTGCTAAGTACTACCATGAGGGCACAAAGGGGGATAATAAAGAGCCTGTAAGGTGGTAAGCATCTATGAAACAGTAGAGCAATATGTCTAAGCAAAGAAATGAATTATAAAAGTTGTTTTTCAAGGAGGAAATGTCAGGGTGAATCAGAATGTGTCTTTGCATGGTAAATCCTTAACTCTGCTGGTATGTAGAGCTGGTATCTCCATTCTCTTCCCAATTATAATGGTTTTTCTCCACACTTATTGCCTGGAAACTTCATTCTCAGCCAGTTAACTCTGACACCAATAGATTGATACAACAGGGTGGGAACTCTCTGGAGCCAGGGTGCCATTGGACTAGATGATGCCCAGAACGAGGAGGAGTGATTAGAACTAGAGGGAGGAAGCAGACCCACCTGCGAGGCCCTGCAGAAGAAGGAAACTTCCTTCCTTCAGAATTGCTCACCTGACAGATGCTCTGGAGAGATTAACTGACACTTTCTTTAAAGTTTGCTTTGCTTTTTCCATTCTGCCTTCCACTCAAGTTACTGGCTTCTCTTTCCCGCTAACGGTGTCACAACTGGGCTCTTCTTCAGGAGCTATAACACTCTTTTTTTTTTTTTTTAAAGATTTTATTTATTTGACAGAGAGAGACATGGCAAGAGAGGGAACACAAGCAGGGGGAGTGTGAAAGGGAGAAGCAGGCTTCCCGCAGAGCATGGATTCCGATGCGGGGCTCGATCCCAGGACCCTGGGATCATGACCTGAGCCGAAGCCAGACACTTAATGACTGAGCGACTCAGGCGCCCCAGGAGCTATAACGCTCTTGGGATGCTCTCTCCTCTTCTCATTTGCCAAGTTACTTCAGAATCCTCCTGGTAAAAGCTCTGGGACTAACTCAGCCCCCGGTAGATCAGGATAAATTAGAAAAACACCACACCGATTTTAACATCTCATTTTTCCACCCCATCTTGTCCCTCCCCCACCAAGAAAAGGCTAAATTCCTATTTCTGGTGATCCACTGAAGTTGATTAGAAGGACAATGGGTGGGTGGGCGGGCCAGTGGATGCATCTTATGAGAGGAAAGACAAGAAGATTGAAGGAATCTTGGAAGCTCTGGTGAGGTTCCCCTAAACCTAGAAGGAGATGAGGTATGAGATTAACTGGCACCCTACTCCTGCAGTGTGCTCCAGGGAGCTGGGAGAATCTCAGAGGGGAAGAGCTAGCTTGACCATGTTTGCAGTCGCTTCCAGAATTAGCAAAGTTTCCATGCCACAGCTTGGCCCAGCAGCGCTGAGGTGACATGTCTTCTTTGACTTTTTCTAGGGGAACCATGTACAGTATAGTTTTTAGACTAGTCACCTAGTGTGTAGGTGAATGGTGCTCTCTGAAGTTGTTTACCGTAGCAGCCCTATTAGGGACCACCTGGACAATGAGCAATCAGTGGAAACCAGTCCCATGAGCTACAGCTCCAGACTACCTCAGACACTTGACACTTCCTTATTCCTGGGGTAGTGGTGGTGGGGGTGAGCACTAGTGAGAATAAATTTCTCTACCACCCAGCAGGATGGGTGCTCAAAGGAGGCAAAATCTGATGTATCAAAGCCAAATAATGTAATATTATTTCACCTTCCTTTTAAGTTTTTCAATAGAACAAAATTCACAACTACCCCATAGGATTTCCTTAATGGGAATTCCAAATAATTCTTCTGTTTGCATTTTGGCTACTATTTCAGAGCCGGTGCCCATCGGCTAATGACTAACTCAGAGTCATGACTATCCTTTTTCATAGCAACAAAAAAGAAACACAAACTGGGGCGCCTAGGTGGTTCAGTTGGTTAAGCATCTGACTATTGATTTTGGCTCAGGTCATGATCTCAGGGTCCTGGGATCCAGCCCTGCGTGGGGCTCCGCACTCAGCCCAGAATCTGCTTGTCCCTCTTCCTCTGCTCCTCCCCCCGGCTGGTACTTTCTCTCTCTAAAATAAATAAATAAAATCTTTTTTTTAAAAAAGAAACAAACCATTTGGGGGGAAATGAGGTCTAAGGGCAAAAACATGGATGAAAATTAAACAGTCCTGCTTTCAGAACTGGGTCCACATTTTTTCCTAGGATATCACATACTACTGATGTTGCTACAGCTCACAATTTTCAGATACTCTTTTTTCAAAAAATTAGATACCAAAAACCCAGTTGGAGCCGAGAGTATGAAGAATTTGCCAAGGGCACCATAACTTAGGGTGGGTGTTAAGTAATTACAATCTCTGCAGCAGGAGGAATGTCTACAACGAGGTAGATTTACCATACAATTTGGATTTTAACTTCCTTTTGTAGTTAATCCACATGCCATCTGTTTAACAACTTTCTCCATTTATTTCTGATTAGTTCACCTTCCTAAACACAGAGGGGCAGCACAGATGATATACATTCATCTTTTTGATTTTGTTAAGCACTCAAGCTAGTGATTACAGGATGCCGGTCTGGGTCTCCGCCACCCCCAAGCTATCTGTGCCATCATAATCCTTCAGGTTAGCCTGAAATACACACTTCCTCCCGACTGCCGGTGGGAGGAAAGAGATTTCTGCAAGCAGATGTCCCTGCCCTAGAGGCTGATCGACAAGTCAACAATGAAAACCATTACCCGTGATCCCTGTGTTCTAATGGGGCACAAAAGAGCAGAGGAGAGTGGAGGGGTTTACTGAAGTGAGCAGGAGCTGGGTCTGGCAGATTCTTCTATAACCAGCTTTCTCAAGATTGGTGCTATTGCTGTTTTGAGTGAGATCATTCTTTGACTGGGGACCTGCCCTGTGTATTGCAGAACATTTAACAGCATCCTTGACCTCTACTCACTAGATGTCTGTAAGCAGCCCCTTGACCTAGTTATTTCAACAAAAATGTCTCCAGACATTTCCTGGGGGCAAACTCACCCTCAGTTGAGGATCACTGTTCTATTGCAAGTGTCCCAATCCCGAGATCAGTTGCAAACTATGTTGTAAGCCCCAGTAAAGCCTGGATCAAATTCACAAATAATTCAGTTTTAATGAAGTTCTTGCAAACCAAATATATATATTTATTCCTCTAAAAATGTTGCTGGTAGTTGCAGACCAAGGTATTTCTTGAATGGGGCGACAGTGGTGATGTAATAGCTATGGGAATGAGGTGCATGCTGAGATGCCCTATCTCTGATCCAGCCTGTGGTGGTTGCCAGAGATGGACCAGCCATGGTGGTGATGCGTCCAAGCAAATGCAGGGCTTTGCTTGCTCTCTCTCATTCTGAGGGTTCCTCAAGGTCTGGCCACACCCATCACCCACTGTAGTTTCTCATGAATCCATCACCTGAGTAGCCGCAGAAGTAAGAAAGCCTGAGGTAAAGTTGCTGTTCCACAGCCCAAACAACTCTTGATTTGGCAGAGTCAACTAGAACAGAAAACTTTTTGGCTCCTTCACCTACTTTTGTCCCAATGGGCAGAAAGAACACCACATCTCATGGGACAAATGTGTTTTGCCGATCATTTCAACTGAGGACATCACACAAAGAATATTTAGTGTCTGGCCTTATAGGAGCTAAACTTGATTGGAGATGCTAATTAGAAAAACTGGAATCGAGTGTCTCCCCATTTCTTAAAATTTTTTAAAAATTTTCATTTGTATTTATTCTGCTTTCTCCACTGTCACATACATCCAAAGCATGAACAAATTCAATCTCCTTGGAATATCCCAGTCTGCTAGCAAGGCTGTCTTTGGCACCAATAAATAAGATTAGAAAGAAAGCTTAGAGAAGAAAGGGGACTTATACCAAATGATATTTGGGATGATGCCCTTTCCCGAAGACTAAACAAAATAAAAAGACTAAATAAAATGATTCTCAGAGGAGCAGTTGGGTCATTGCTTTGTCTTTGACCTTGACTCCCCCTAGAGCTGTCACTCTTTCCATGCTCCATCTGAAAGGTTCTGTGGAGCCAGGCTTGGATCAGTGGTTCCCAGGCTCGGCTGAGCATTTATTCACCTAGGGAGCTTAGAAGAAATCATTAGGACCACTCTCACAAGTTCTAACACGGTTTTGGGTGTGGGATCAGTGAATATGTATTTTTCAGGATCTCCTCAGGCTATTCTGACATGCAACCACTTTGGACATCTGGAATAGATAGTGATGATGACCAGGATGAAATCTACCCTGTATGGGACTCTTACTATGCTCCAGGGGTGAGCTAAATATTGTCCATGCATTAGCTCATGTCATCCTCATTACAACCCCCATGACTTAGTTATGGCTTCCATTGGAGAGGGAGAAATTGAGGCTGAAGGGGTTGGATGAGCATTCCAAAACAGGACTGCATCTGAAGCTGGAGTTTTTAACCATTTTGCAAGCTTCCCTCCTTACCCTGTTTTGAACTGTGAGGGGGGACAGGAAGGAAACAGACAGATGAAGGGGAGGAGGTGTCTCTGAGATCATCTGCAATTTCTGTAGAACTCTGACCAGGCTCGCTTCTCAGGGTTAAGGCACAGACAGGCTAGCAGGAGCGTTTGGGTGTAAGCTTGACTGTTGCCTCATCTCAGACAGGGAGCGTTGCAGCTCCACAAACAGGGCATGGGGGCTACAAGAACTGCCAGGGCGGGGTGGGGGGAAGAGGGTTCATAAAAATGATATTTTTACTGAGCACCAGAAAGAACGTTTTCGTCTTTAAATATGCAGAGACACTACAGCAAGTATCACAAATTCATTCTGGTGATGCAACCAACAACACTTAATTATCAGCTCCACAAGCAAATTAGGTGAGAAAATTACTTGTCTTTTTATATTTATTTTATTTCTAAAAGAATTCAAAGAAGATAACGATTTAACTACCACAGCATATTACACACAGATTGCTTCTCTCCTTCATCCCCAGCCCCTTTTTTAAGCCACAGATGCACCTGTTCTTTTGCTTTGCTATTTGCATGGACCTCCTAGAAGAGTTGTTTAGGTGCCATTTCTTGAGGAATCCATTGGGTGTGTTGGAAAGCTGAGGCAGAGACATCTGTGGGAGGGTTAAGTAGCAGTACAATCCTGAGTGTATCTACCTGTATGTATCTATTTACAACGTCTGCCTGCAGGAGGCTACTTTCCTCAGAGGACTTTGAGCGGCCCCACTCACACTGTTTACCAGAGGTGGCTTTTGGATGCAGTTTGTGCATGTCATGAATGCCAACTTACAATCTCCAAGTTCTCACTCATACTTTCTCTGACCAATGGGACATTGTTTGGGGGTTAAAGAGGCTCACATGGTCTTAGGGAGACCGAAGAATTATTCCCTCATGGTGACAGGTAGGACAAAGTGTCCACGGCTCCACATTAAAGCCACATCCTCCTTCAGTTTCTCACACACCACTTGTCTCTGTTCCAAAGGGATCATTATGAGATACTTCTGGAAGGGAAGCTAGGGGTCTCCTCCTGAATATTCTCTGAAAGCAATGAAGTTTCAGCTATTTTACTAAATATGCTGGGAACAGTTATGAGCTTGGTTTCTTCTTCTAGTTTCCCCTTTATAAACCTCCATGTTCTCCAGTCTGCTCAATTGTGTGGCCACGGAGAGATGCAAGGGATCTGACTTGAGGCCTTCGGGCCCTTCCAAGACAGTAGCCAGTGTTCCCTGTAAATCACTGCTGGCTCTACCAGCAGTTATGTCCTCAGCAATTTTGGTTCTCCAGCTCCAAAAATAGGAACAACTTGGGATTCTAGAGTTTGTCTTGTCTAGTGTTTCCAGAATGAGACAGGCAACACAACCAAGTGTGTTGATCCAGGAGGGGATTGTGTGAACTGGAGGGCACATGCCCCATCTATAGGGGGCGCCGACCTCCACTCTGTTAGACTGTTGTGTGGAAACATGGACCCACGTTGCCAGATCTTTCCATAAAATTTCAGCGATCTGATTTTCATCGTGTCATAATTTTTTTAATATTACGCAAACAAGTCAAGTTTCAGAAAAAAATATTTTGTGGACCAACCACAACATGTCTACAGGCCAGATATTGTCTGAGGCCCATCATTTTGCAACCTTCTGCTCTAGTTCAATTCCATCCTTCTAAGGATGGTTCTCCCAGAGGGTACCAGTTACTCAGCTAGCCAAGAAAAAGAACCAAGATCTGGTGTCCAAAACATGGGTCAAACATTCTTTCCTTTTTGCTTTACCCTTAATTCTCTTCATTTTTACCAGTTCAAAGATTTGTTTCAACCAGGTGGTAACTGGATACATTCCCTATGCAAAGAACTGTGCTAAATGTTTGAAACTACCAGGGAGTTAAACAAAACAACCGCCCTTCCCCCAAAAGATTTGGTACTGCTTCTGAAAAAGGAGATTTAAGATTAATAGTGTCTCCTCAGGGTGCCTGGATGGCTCAGTCGGTTAAGCTTCTGACTCTTGGTTTCAGCTCAGGTCATGATCTCCGGGTCATGAGATCAAGCCCTGGTTGGGGCTCCATGCTCAGCCCAGAGTTTGCTTGAGATTCTCTCTTCCTCTCTCTTTGGCTTTCCCCTCCCTCTCTCTAAAATAAATAAATAAATCTTTAAAAAAAAATAATGCTTCCTCTGTGCCAGGCATTTTATACTCAGCATTTCAAGGAATCTTCAAAAACTGCTATGAGGTCAGCATTGTTCACGATCTTCTTCCAGCTGAGATACTACAGATCAGAGAGATTAAGTAACTTGCCCAGGGTCACACAGCTAGAAAGAAACAAAGCTGAGAGTTAAACCTGGGTCTTACTCCAGTGTCCGTGCTTTTCATTCTTTTTTTTTTCTTATTGAAAATTGTGAGTGTTCAATAATGAAACATGGAAACATACAGAAATGGTATTATTTAACACTGTTATATGTTCCCATGCTTTCTCTACTAGACCATGCAATAATCAAGGAACCCAAACACAGCATTCAATAATGCATGCAAAAAGAATGATAATCACTGTGTAGAAAATATAATGTAGAGAATATGCAGAGTCGCTGGAGCCACATGGAGGCACGAGAGTAAGGATAAGTTTGGTTAAGGAAAGCTAAATGGAGGAGGTGAACGTTGAGTTGGGCCTGAATGTGTACAACTGACAAAGACTGGTGTTGGGTTGGGTATTCTCAACTTCTGAACAAATCAGGCAAAGGAAATCTGTTTGCCTACTCTCTAAATAGAGTTCATGATGACTCAGAAACTAGGGGTGGTGGTGGTGGAAGAGGTTTAAAATCATACAGCTCCCTGAAGCTGGCCTGCTCTCCCAGTAGTGGGGATGAAAGCCCACCTGGATTCCATGACTTTTCCCAGGATCGCAGCGACACAGACACCCTGGCTCTGAGCGCACCAGGCTTCCCGTGCAGCACCCGTCTCCTTGCTGTATGGCCCCAGCTCTCTCACACTGATTCAAGGCTCAAATTTCTGTCCGAATTTACTTCATTCCTCTATAAGCATCCAACATTTGACATTTATCATAAAAGGTCTGAGCTATTCGTCTGACAATTAAACATCCTCTGGGGGTATGCTGAAGGCTTGGTATTTTTGTTTGCGCTTTTATTTTTTCTTGTTGGTAACCCTTCCTTTGCCTCAATGTTCTAAAATACCTCAGTAAAACGTCTGCTTTCCTCTAAACTTGTTTGGGCCATGTGAAAGATTGGTTCATGGAAGAAGACCTATTTATTTTATTTTCATTAACACTACATATGCTACAGTGCCATTTCTGCAATTTTTCCAGAGTTAGACTCTTGAGATGTAGCTGTTAGGATCTTCATTCTCTCTCTCTTTCTCTCTGGCTTACATTTGTAATATAGATATTATATTTTTTCTTTTCTTTCTTTCTTTTTTTTTTTTTTTCAGGAAGCATAGTGTCTTTAGTTAATAGCCCCTGATTGCACAGTTTCTAGCTATGATGATCTGACAGTTGGGCAGCCTATCCAAGCACAGCACTGATGAATAATTCCCTGACAAATTGCTGGCAAGGGGAATCGGTGCCTCCATCTTAAATGTGTTACATAGCCTTTTTAAAGAATTCAAGGTGAGTATATTTCTTTATACCAATTACGCACAAAACCAGGTTAAATTAAGAGATGAATGATAACTATTGAAGATTTGTGGAAAAGCCTGGGAAAGTATATAGGAGTTTTCATTTTGATGGAACTTGCTTTAAATTTTATAATAGGGATCAACAATTGGTTAAGAGATGGTTTAATGAGGAAGTTAGATTTTCAATAGGAAAGACAATGCATTTTAAAAAACGATTATTTATTTTAGAGAGAAAGAGGGAGTGGGGGGAGGGGCAGAGGGAGAGAGAATCCTCAAACTGACTCCCCACTGAGTGTGGAGCCCTTCGTGGGGCTTGATCCCAGGACCCTGAGATCAGGACCTGAGCTGAAATCAAGAGTCAGCCACTTAACTGACTGAACCACGCAGGTGCCCCCATATAATGCATTTTTAATCCAGCTGCCCATGCTTAAGGGAAGCCCAGGTGTTTTAAGGAATGGGAATTGCTGGTGTTTTCCATCTCCTGGTGGGAGCTACCTACTTAAAGACACAATTCTAGGAAGAAATAAACAGCCTCTAGAGGACCAGCCTTGGAAAGGAGCCTAAGTGATGGCAAGTCTCAGATCCACCTTCCTTCATGATGCCATTTTTGGTACAGTACAATTAAAGCAATGCTATCCAGTCTTTAGCTGCATGAAGCTGGACTCTTCCTCGGCTTTGTCTGCTGCTGTACCTCAGGTGCCTAGAGCAGTGCCTGGAACACAGCAGGTTCTCACAGACGCGTGGTACTTCAAGGAGTGAATGCCCGGCGGCCAAGATCAAGAAAGAATTGATAATTTCTGAAATTGAAAACCTTGCTGCCAAGTTTCTTCTTCTGCCAAAGTTATTACTTTTTGCTTTTGCTAAAAACGTTCCCCCTTCAGCGGTACATAAATTATACATATTCTAAAAAATGTTAATCTTGGTCAGTGTTGCCCATTTTCTATTCTGTTTCCCTAAGACTAGGGACATGATTTGTTCAGCTTACACTATAAAATGCTCACCATAGGATAAAGTGATGTGGATGCATAATAAATTCCACTTGGTAATAAAATAATGAAACTAAAATTAAATCCTGACTAAAATGATAAAATTAAGTCCTGATTTAAAAAGATCAGGAAAACCCCAGGACTGCCTACAGTAGCAATTATAACTTACTGGCTTATTATCACCAGTTGTAAGATATTTTCCATGTCATTTATTGCCAAAAATAACTATAGCAAACATTTACTAATTTTTACTGTGCACATGCATGAATTATATACATATTCAAACTTCACAGCAGCCATTTGGAGGTGAGGAAATGTAGACTCTGAGAGGTTACCTGCCCAACGTCACCTGACTGGAAAGGGCTGCAGTGGGGATTCAGGCTCAGCCAATCTGGCTCCAAAACCCAATTCTAAAAATCAGTGCTACACTGCTTTACGTATTGCTCAAAGTGGCTAAAATAGGGGCGCCTGGGTGACTCAGTCGGTTAAGCACCTGCCTTTGGCTCAGGTTGTGATCCTGGGGTCGTGGGATCGAGCCCATGTGGGGCTCCCTGCTCAGCGGGGAGCCTGCTTCTCCCCTGCCTCTGCCCCCCCACCAACGTGCTCCTGCTTTCTCTCTCAAATAAATAAAATCTAACAAACAAAAAGTGGTTAAAATACAGAAGTTTGTAAATAAAACTTTCATAAATGAGAGCAGAGTCAGGGTTTTTCCTAGATTCTTATCTCTTTCAGTCACATTCACTTTTATTTGCCTTCTTGGGTGGGAGACAAAAGCTGGAAAGACCCTTGGAGTGTGGGAGTGATGTCCCTCTTCTGTGTGTCCATAATTAGCAAGCGCTATTAATATACTATTAAATGTTGTTGCAACTTAAATTCTTGTAGTGCTGCATTGACCTTCCAAGAATGGGAAATGCATCCAGAATGATCCGAGGTCATTTATTCCCTCTAAAATCTGTTTCATCAAAAGAAACATAAATAGCAATCCCCAGAGTCTTAAATAAAACATGTTTTCTGAATTCTCCAGAAGAGGTAACAAAGTGAGAAATCTGCCCTGCAACTCATCGCAAAATAACAAATCTCTTGAGATGTTTCTCTCTTTGAAGATGCCCCAGGCTCTGGGGGAGCTCCTTCCATCCCTGTCCTTCTCTCCCTCAAAATCCTGCCTGACTCTTCCAGACCTTTCTCCTTGGAAATGGCTCCATGGTCTTTTTCACGGAAACCAGCCTTCCTGCTTTTCCCAACATCCTCCGTTCTGTAGCTCCACACCCTCCTCTGTGGTTCTGGGGTGAACCTGGACTTCTCAGAAGGTTGTGCAGGGGAAGAGGCTCATCATTTGCATAATGAGTATATTTTTTTTCCCCTCCAAATCTGCATTTTCCCAAAGGATTGTGACGATTGTGTCATACACATCCTGGAGTTAAGTTTGCAAACGATGTATATTTAGATCATCCAATTTTTTAAAAATTACCAAAAAAAAAACCCCAGCCTAACATGTGGAGCCATCCTGGCAAAATGTAGCTGGTTTATCTAAAACACCTTTCAGGGGTGCCTGAGGCTCAGTCAGTTAAGCATCAGACTCTTGGTTTTGGCTCAGGTCATGATCTCACAGTTGTGGGATCAAGCCCTGCACTGGGCTCTGTGCCCAGTGCGGAGTCGGCTTCAGATTCTCTGTCCCTCTTCCTCTTGATCAATCTCTCTCAAATAAAATCTTAAAAAAAAACCACCTTTCACTGTATTTTAGTGTTAAGATGAAAATGTCCTAGTCAAATGTAGACATACCTCTGAGCCTCAACACACATAGTTCATCTTTCCTGCATGCTTTCCCCACCAGCCTCCATAAATGCTCCATTAAAGACCACAGCTACCTCAGCTGCATGTACTAATGAGCAGTATGTGCATTAACAAGTTTATAAACTTTGGTACAGTGTTGATATTTACTTCACTTTATGAGCCCTTGGAATCCAAATCCACCCATAGTCTCACCACTGGTTCCAGAGGGCACCCGTGCAGCTTTGTGGGCATGGCTGTGGATGTCTGCAATCCTGGATTGCCTGAAGCGCTGCAAGACCGAGCCAAGCATGTGGCCTATGTGCCATATGTCAAGGATGATATGTCAACCTGTTACCCATGAAAACCATTCAGGGTTTGTTAGCAAATAGGGGCCTGATAGGAATGGGTGCAAAAGTGCTTCATTGAGTGGGGCTGCTTGATATCGAATCCTAAGGAGGACAGCTTTGGGCAAGCCAGCATTAACTACATTGTATATTCACTTCTAAGTTAAAGGATGTGATTCAAGCAGATGTATCTGAAGCTCTGGAATTGATTCTTCCTATTAAGTGATTTCAAGGGCTTATGACTTTCACAGGTATTTGTTCCAATATTAATGTGTTAAATATACTTTACTTCAGGATGCTTTGTGAGTGCATAGTTTAGTGAGTAGAATTACACACACACACACCCCCTAACACACACAATCACATAAGTTACCCAAAGGTCCAGATAGATTTTACAGGTCAATTGTGTAATATTTATTAGACTGAAATTACAATGATGTTTATTTAATACATGATATGTGAATGCATATATATGAATAAATGAATGAATGTAATTGCAGAAAGAGGCTTGATTTTCCAATGCCTTTCAAACTATTATTACATGCTATTTGGTTGCTCTTTCAGAGGAAGAGATTGGATTGAGGTCCTCTTTTCCTCATCATTTGAGCTATTTTGAAGGGTTTAAGATAGCAATATTTAATTCATGTATGGGCTAAGAATTCTACTCCATAAGAATCCAACAATGAACTCATATCTCCATTTAGATGTCTCAAAGCAACCCCAAACCAACATGCCCCAAACAAATCCATGATCTTCTCCCAAACTTGGTATTTAGAATTTCCTATCCTAGGTAACTCTAACACCATTCACCCAACTGGATAACCACAGGATGGGGAATCATTTTTTTTTAAAATTTTTTATTTTAAGTAAACTCCACGCCACTTGTGGGGCTTGAACTCACGATCCCGAGATCAAGAGTTGCATGCTCTCCTGACTGAGCCAGCCAGGTACCCCGAGGAGTCATTCTTAGTACTCTGTTTTCCGGTACTCTCAAGTTTCAATCATCACTAAAGACTGCTGATTTTATAATCTAAATAATTCTCCAGTCCAGCGCCTTGTCATCACTACCATGTCCTCCCCAGCCCATCATCTCTTTAGCAGTTCCTTCTCTTGCTCAAGTGAAAAGGCTACTGACGGCCTCTTGCCAATCTCCAGAACCTTGTCTCTCCTAAGCCGACATTTATACCCTTTCTGTGGTCACCTGGCCCTCCTCTCAGACTCGACAATGCATTATGTATCGTGTTCCTTTATGTTCTAGCTCTTTCCACATGCTGACCTTTCTTCCCCACCCACCTCCAGTTATCCCAGTACGTTCCTTTAGCTTTCAGCCAGTATATCACCGCCTCTGGGAAGTCTTCCTTGATCATCTTAGGTTAGGTCAGGCTTGTCAAATACATGTTCCTGGTATCCTGTGATTTTTTTTCCCTAGTAAAATTATAACATTCTTACTCAGCTATTCAATCCTATGATTATTTGATTAATGCTTGTCTCTCTTTCGGATTTGATCATAATTTTCATGAGGCCCCTTCTATCTCCAGTGATAGCACAGAGCTTGGAATGAAGTAACTGTCCTATAAATTTTGCTAATTGTATGGATTAATAAGGAACCATGGGGACCAGACATTATGCAAAACTCTCTGTTAAGGACTTGGACAGACAGAAGGACAATTTAGCGACAGCTTCAGAATTTCACTATCTTGGAAAAGTGGTCTCTAGAACAGATAACTTCATGAGATAGTATCTCCTATTCTACTGTGTGACAAATCTCTTGAATTCTTTAGATACAGTCACTACATGTTACATCATAAGGTAGATAGGCCAACAGCTGCCTTCGCACATACTCCCCTTCTGTTGGCCAAGTAAGGTCATTGACTTTTCTGTCACAGGAGAAAGATTTCAACAGCCAAATGGTAAATCACTCTGGGTATCCTGGGACAAAGGCAGCCAAGTCCAGGTTTGGGTTGCCAATGGCACAAACATGTGGCATTTCCTTTTCTTTCTGGTGGAGAGTCAGCATCATGCATTATAATTATACTTCTGTAGTTATTCTGAACACTTCACAAAGTACTATGTGTTGAATTTTGCAAAGGATGGGTCATCTCCTCTAAGCTACCTCTCATTGTGGGAATGTTTTCTGAAATATCTCTAAGGATGACTCATCTCTTGTGCAATGTTTACAGAAGAACTAAAATTTCTTTCACTGAAATATTCTCCTTTTGGTAGGAAGCCTTATAACATAAATTTAATCCCTCTTTCAAATGATAGCCCTTTAAGTATTATGTTATAAAAACTGTCTCTTGAAGACATTTTTTCCTCTCTCTCTTTTTTTTTTTTCAGTCTCTCAGCTAACACCAGATTGGGCTACTTTGAGATTTTTTTTCTGTTCCTATTAACATATGGAGATCACAAATTCTTACATCCTAAATCCAGAGCCCAGTTTCACAAAACCCTAACTAGTGCTAAAATCTACCTGGCAATCAGTGTTCGCCCAGCTCTGTAAAACCTTAGCAATACCATTTAGGCAATTAGATATACACCAAATTTTAGTAGAATTTTATGTGTTAAATATCTTTTGTTTCCTTTCAAGCTATACATTATTTGAAGAGAGGGAATTTGTATCTCACACAGGCATTGCCTTGTTGAAAGCCTATTTACTGAAGGTAAGTAATCAAGGAATATTCATTGCCTAGTTGGTTTAGGAATCAGATGTCTCAATTCTAGTCTAATGTTTAGACCTCAACAAGCCTCAATTTCCTCATTTGTGAGACATGTCAGTTCTCATTTTCAACAACTTCATAAAGCTGTTTTGATGATAGATGTAATGATGGTCTGAATTCCTTAAAAAAAGATTTTAAGAGGTTAATTTTATTTTCTAACACTCCCCCGTCGTCCCTATGGGGTTGTGATTCAAACTCACAACACTCTTAGCTGCATCCTCTTCGTCTGTCTCTTTGCATCACAGAGGTAAGCTGGGCTGATTGGACTCCTCAAGGACATAAGGACAATAACTCTCAAATTGCAAGACCCAGAGTATTGGGGTCATCTGGATTTGGGGAGGACACTTGGCACTTGCTTGCAGATCCTACCATGGGGATCCAAGTGATGAATTCAGGCTGGGCCTGTGTTTTCTTTTCTCTTGGGGATAAGAGGCCAGATTGGAAAACCAATGTGGAAGGCTAAGTGAAATGATGAGGTGATCTTGGGTGATGGTGTTTGGTGAGGATTAGGAAGAAGGAAACTAGATTCAATACTGGAGTTTGGCAATCTCCACTTTAGAAGGCTGGGGCTGCCTGCGGGGCTTTTAAATGCTGACAAAGGTCTATCGGGCTCCAGTTGGGGCAGTCTAATGTTTCCTTCTTTTACCTGTTGCTCTGCTTGCATATCAAAGGGATGTTTCTCCGCCAGATTTTGAAAAACAAAATAAATGAATACCAATTGCTCTTCAAGACCAAAAAGCTCTATCCACTTCTCAGAACCGTCAAACAGCTTTAGGAAACAGTTTTTGTTTTTGAAAGAAGCCATCTCATTAGAAGGGTTTTGTAACTGGAAGGAAATACACCGAAATGATAATAGTGCTTGTTGTTTGGCACCTGGGCTGGTGGACGAGGTTTATTTATTTATTTATTTTTCCTGCTTTTACATACTTTCTGAATATTATTCTATCATGACTTTTATAATTTAAGAATAAAAGGAAAGAAAATTCAAAGCCATTTCCCTGAAAGAAAGCCCCTCAAACAGCTACTTATTTTGCCCATTAATTTGTCTGCTTACAAGTTGCTCTCTTCAGTACACAGTGAGCATTTCTATTTCAGCAGAAGACACCAAACTCAATAGCTTTAATTTAATTGTTCTTTTCTCCTTCTTTCCCTATTTCCAACAAGTCTTCCCCTTACCAACATTTAGATTTTCAACTTAACTGGGTATGTAGGGCTCAGAAATTGCTCAAAGACTGCAAAGTGTAGAGTTCCATTTTTTCCCTCCATTTTAATTTCCTTTAGCAATTTAGCACTTCTTTTCAAATCACACATATAGAAAAAAAACAGAGAAATTTCTTAACACCCCTTTGGCAAATCACATGGAAAGAGCTGCCACTGTTTCTATTTACTGCTTTAGGCAAGTTATATTTCAAGTAAAGAGCTTCATCTCAGAACCAAAGAAGAATTTTTTAAAAAGTCCTTTGATTCCTTCAGACAAGATATACTCTGAAAAGCAAAACACAACCTAGAATTTTACACAGTAATATAAGAAGAATGTACGTGCTGAGTATATATAATGCTAAATATTACACTTCTAACTATTGATCCTTAGAGAAAATACCATGTAAATACAAAGTACACTTTATATCTTTCTTAGTATGTTAGTTTTTACATGAACCAGAATATCAGCTTTTAGTAAAAATGAAATCATAGCTGACTAGATAAGCCTCCAAATCTCCAAGTTTACACTTTCAGCAAAGTACTACATTTGACAGCTAGCAGTAAGTTAAAAGAAAGGGTGTGATCTCATACTGAGGAAATTCACTCAGTATTAGATGAATATACTTTTTACAATATCCAAACTCTTATAGAGTTTGCTTTTGTTTGGGAGGCAAATTATAATTTATTCAAGGAGGGAAAATATGCAGTCAAGGAAGAACAATTATTATAAAAATAAACTTTCCTTGCTAAATTCTGAAGGTTAACAGAAGACATGAGCAATAAATGCAAATAGCTTGGATTATATGGTTTAGGACATATTTATGCAGTTATTTATAATTTAGAAACTATGTAAAAATATAATTTAACTTTATGTTAATTTTACTAAAACTTTCCTCTCTTAATTCCAAGCAATTTCTAACTTGCCTTTTTAATGTCATTATATCCCCCAATAACAGTGTCTTCTGCGTATATAGTGATTTGCAATTTTCATGCAGCTTTTTCCCTCTGGTTTTTTTTTTTTTTTTTATTAATAAGAACATTTTCAATTTGTTCAATGTGAGCTTTGAAGGACAGAGAATATTTCTTCCCTCTGTCTCACCTCATTTATTTATTTTCCTCCTTATTAACTTAAAATTATACAATTCAACCTTTCTTTGGTTGTTAAAAGGTGAGCTCAGGCTTCTAGGATTTCTTCAGGAAAACTTCCTTTCCTGCCAGTGAAATGATGTTCTTTTATTACTGAATTCATGGATCGCTTTTAAGAATTTGTATTCAGATCCAAATCAGTGGGAAAACCTCTGGCAAGGGTGGTAGACAACTCTGCCACCTCTTTGTGGGGGAACCTGGAGTACCAGACACTTAGCATTCAAAGCAATGATGGTGGAGGTTGGAGATCAGCCTGGAAAGAAGTGGGAAATACAAGAGAGTCCTAGAGCTTCAAGGAAAGTCCACACACATGTGCACGCACACCACATGCACAGAACAAATGGGGAAAAGATTTCTGGTTTTGTTTTTCATGTAGATTATTTTGCATTAGAAGAATTTCCTGTAAGTATGGAGATTTTTTTTGTTTTTTGTTTTTTTATTATTATGTTATGTTAATCACCATACACTAATCATTAGTTTTTGATGTAGTGTTCCATGATTCATTGTTTGCGTATAACACCCAGTGCTCCATGCAGAACGTGCCCTCTTTAATACCCATCACCAGGCCAGCCCATCCCCCCGCCCCCCTCCCTTTTTTGTGATGCATTTAAAATATGATTTGCTTGGTCAATATTCTTAAAAAGTAATTGTAATAATTAATGTTTTTTTCGTCAATTAGTATTGGTTGTTTTAAACCAAATCCTCTATGAAGGATTTAAGTTGGAAATGAGATCAACACTTGGTTAGGGCATTTACACTTTTTGAGGGATCAGTTTTCTCATCTCTGCTTATAACCCTGGGAACAATGGGTAGCCTTTCCCCCTACCTTCCTCTGAGCAGTGTTATGGAGATAAAGTAGGATAATACCATTTTTGGTAAAGGTTTAACAGTCTGCCCGATATGTGTATTCTCTCTTCTAAAGGCCTCAGCTGCCCAGCTATATGGGTCCCCTACATTCATGTAACTACTTCCCACCATGAAATGTGAATGGAAGGCAGGGGTGTTACTTGTGCACTAAAAGTTTTAAGAAGTGGGTATGCCTTCTTCTACTGGCCAGAAACAGAGGTCCCGAAGCCGTAGAAGATGATAGAAACTGAAGATGGAGGGAACTTTGGAAACTGAATTGATGTTGGGAGGAGAAGGGTTAAGGTGATCAACTGTTCTGGTTTGCCTGGGACTGAGGGGATTCTTGAAATATGGGACTTTCATAAAACTGGGACTATCTTGGGCAAGATGGGGTGTATTGGTCACCCTGAGAGTGTACGTTGTCCAGGAACCCCTTCACTGGACTATTATATGAGTGAGAAATAAGCCACTAAAATTTTAAGTTGATTTGTTGCCTTCCACTAGCATTACCCTAACTAGTACGCATTAGAATGACTGCTAAGTGACCTTGTGATGATAGACATGTCCATGAGTGTCAAAGAGTATGATCCTGGGATCTCATCCTCACAGCTCTGTGATCTGAAGCATGTTCTTGGCTTAATCCTCTAGTTGAAGTAGACTGGTAGTTCTCAAAGTGTGGTAAGGGGGTCCATGGGCTTTCCTATGATCCTTTCAGGGTGTCCTTGAGGGTAAAGCTATTTTTATGATAATACCAGATATTATTGCTTTTTTCACTCTCATTCATTCTCTCAAGAGTGTGTACAGGAGTTTTCTGGAGGCCACACAACATGGGATGACGTCACAGCCCTGATGGCTGATGAAACACGTGCTTATGCATTCTTTTGTGTTGTTGTTGTTTTTAAGATTTTATTTATTTGAGAGAGAGAGGGAGAGCACAGAGGGAGAGTGAGAGGGAGAAGCAGACTCCCCACTGAGCAGAGAGCCTGATGTGGGACTCGATCTCAGGACCCTGGGATCGTGACCTGAGCTGAAGGCAGCTGCTTACCCAACTGAGCCACCCAGGGGCCCCTGCTTGTGCATTCTTAAGTTTTAAGAATGTCGTTAGTTTAATTTCTAATAAATGTCAATAAAAGTAATGTACATAAACAAAAGCTCTTTGAGGTCATTAATGATTTTTAAGAGTGTAAGAACTCTTGAGACCAACAAGTTTGAGAGCTGCTGAACAGGACAATCTCTACATTCCTGTGTAACTATAGAGATTTGTGAAGTAATATTTATATATACACAACCTAGTTACAGCATTTTTAAGTTGCCATGCCCTTTGTGTTTTTTCCATCTTGAGTTGTGGTGGAGATTAAAATACTTTGAATCCATTCTTAAAGGCAGAAAAGCATAGAAAGTTCCTGTTTATGTGTCAGAAATTATGCCGTTATAATGCCTCCTTATGACATAAGGCAGTGCCATAAACAAATCATAACATAAGCAGAATTAAAGTATATTTTTCCTTCAGAGGAAGGAAGGATATTATATCATTCCAAACAAGTAAATAACCATAATAATATACTTGGGCTCATCCAGGAATTTGGATAAAGAAGCTTGTTACACTTTTTGTTTTTTGCTTATTATACTTCTTTTTTAAAAACTTTTTATTTAAATTCAGTTAGCCAATAGTACATCATTAGTTTCAGATGTAGTATTTGATAATTTATTAGTTGTGTATAACACCCAGTGCTCATCATATCACCTGCCCTACTTAATGCCCATCCCCCACCCACCTCCTGCTTATTATACTTCTGATGGAAGCAAACCAATGCAAATTTGGCCGTGTCTCTCTTGTTTAGAAACGTTCAATTGGTTCTTGTAGGTCCTTGGAATGAAGCCCCAACTTACACAAAGTCCTTCTAGGTCTTCACCCACAAACCCCCACTGCGCCTGCCTCAATTCTGTGTGCTCTTCCTCTACCTTTGACTCTATTCCAGTTTCAATTTAAACAGCTTTATCTCCTGGAAGTCTACCTGATTTATAACTGCAATACACCTGTGCTTCTTACCCCTGAGCAACTCACTTGTAATTCCCTGTTCTGGGATACCCACTGGATCCAAAGATAGAAACCTACTAATCTCTTGTAGGATCATGATTCAGGTGTGACTGGCTCCTGGCAACAAGCCTTGCCTAGCAGCAAGTTTGGATGAGAGACGAGGCCTCCTTCTCATGCCACAAGGTGGATCTGCACACATATGGCAATATACTGTTCAGTCCATTAAAGAAATGATTCAGAAAAAGGGATTTCCAGATAGGCAAGTACAAAATGTTTGCTAAATACACAAAAGTGAAGTCCTCAATCACCTAAGTTCACTGGACACTGGTAAATTTAGAGATGGCCAAGATCTATGATTTACTGAAACACACACACACACACACACACACACACGTGCGCTCACGTGCATGACCAATTCAAAATCCCGGATGCCATTTGAGGCATGTATGGTTGTTTGTTATTTTGACAAATTAGTAAAGTTAATTTAAATTAATTATGACAATGCTTCATGGTATATTTTACAAAAGTAATGAGTCATAGTTTAAAAAGTTCTGGGCTTTTAAGCTTTTCTTGGGAAGAGTTGAAAGAATGCTATTGTTTCTTTCTTTAAGATAACATTGAAATGTCAGAACTTATGGAGTAGTAAATGTGAGAGATGGCTACTTATATTTTAGGAAATGTATATACTTCTATAATCAAATCTAGTAGAATATTTGAAACAAAAACTCTACAGATCTCTCTTAGCTCATCTTCCAAATGAAGTCTATTGCTGGTGAGTGGAGAAAGGATCCATTTATCTATATTTGCAGCTTTCTGGGTTCAGAGCAGTAATAATGGGAAATGGCCTGTTGTCTCTGCTTTCCAGGAACACAGAATCACTTGGGAGCAGAGATGGGGGAGCCTGAATCCCACGTATGCTTCAAGATAGCATACGTTGGGTGCCACAGAACTTCTGGCCAGTGTGGATGGGACTGGCAGGGGAGAGAAGGTAAGCTTGAAGGTAAACTGGGATTGTTTCACTATTATATTCCCTGCCCTAGAAGACCACAGGCTCATCAAATATCTGTCTGGTAAAAAATTAAGATCCCTTAAGGTAGTGTTCAGGATTTGGAAAGAATTCATGGAGGAAAAAGCATTTTAGGTGGATTTCTTTTTTTTTTTTTAAAGATTTTATTTATTTATTTGGGAGAGAGAGAGAGAGAGCACATGAGAGGGGGAGGGTCAGAGGGAGAAGCAGACTCCCTGACAAGCAGGGAGCCTGATGCGGGACTCGATCCTGGGACTCCAAGATCATGACCCGAGCCAAAGGCAGTCGCTTAACCAACTGAGCCACCCAGGCGCCCTAGGTGGATTTCTTTTAAGTGTTAGGGAATGGGAACTTTCCATTCTGAGACTGCTTGAATACGCAAAGGGCTAATGCTTTAATTAAAAATGCTTGAAAAGATGAATGTAGGAGCCTGCCGAATGTTGCTGCATACAGAAATGAGCATGTGATAATAATTAGGATTTAAGTAATGTTTATTATACATCTCCATTCTGCCAGATGTTTTTAAGGACTTAATCTCGTTTGCTCTCCAGAATTGCAGCATTTGTGGTAGACACAGATGCGGAACCCAGTTCTGCGGTCCAAGTGGACCTTCTTCCCAGCTGTGGAGGGTGTGGTCAGCACATAGTCTCTGCCGAGCTGCAGAGAGTCACCTGGCCCCTAATCAGCCCTTTGCTGGTTAAGCCCATATCCAGCGACTGAATGAAGTAGGGCTCTAAGAGGCAGCTCAGTTGGGCCCAAAGTGGAATGATGCAGCCGGGTTCTGTTGGTTCCAGAGCTTCCATAGTAGTGGGGCTTTGGTCTTCCATTGCAGCTGGGCTTTCATAGCACTTTGGATTCTCCCTCTGTCTAATCCCACTCCCCTCCCTTTCCATCCCAGGTCACAGACGCCTCACAAACATCTCGCTGGCTTTCAGGGCCTGCTTCTAGAGAACCTAATCTGCAAGACTACTAATCTCCCATGTTGACTGGCTGGAAACTGGGGTTCTGAGAAGCAACACATCTCCCCAAAGCCACACAGCTAGTGAATAGCATCTGACTTCCAGTGGAGGGCTCTTTCTAGAACCCCACACTCGTTATAGAGACCAACAGTATTTAGCCAAAGCTACCTTCTTGCTCCTGCCTCAGCAGAAGGATATCAACAGCGATTACTCCATTGTTGGCCCAGATACACATTTGCTATCAGGAAAGCTCTGGGTCATCTGTGGCCTCCTGAGGAAGACAAAGCGCAGGGTCAACTGGGCCTGTCCTTGGCTTGGCTACTGCTAACCATCTTTCAAGTCTCAGCTAAATCACAGCTAGGTTTCCTGGTTACAAGCTTTCCTAATATCCCTCCTGGCATCACCAATAATTTTCTTTCTCCCATCTGTGTGATTCACTAGGCTGTAACTCCAGGAAGTCATCCATCACCGCTAACTTCCCAGCACTGAGCACAGGGCCTAGTATATAGTAGGAGCTCAATTTACATTTGTTGAAGGTATGAGTTAAGTGTGTATGATAAATACTTGGTATTTACCTCCATCAATATTAGTTTCTGTTCTTTTTTAGTTACTCGACTATATGACATATACACACAAAAAGATCATTGTATTATGGCGATGTTAATTATTATTACTATTGTTTTAGGCTCACAGCATGCCTTAGATCATTTCCAGTGACCTAATAGGCCAAATAGTCCAAAGGCAATTCTGATGTCTTCCAGGAATGGAGATTCCATGAACTTTCTCAGATGCCTGTCCTCATGTCTGGGAATGTCTTAGAGCTGATGTCTATCATTTTATCCACCTAACTACTGGATTTGTAAACACCTTTAAAACCAAAGCCATGGGTGACATCCTTTGACCTCGTTAAAGCCTGAATATCTTCCTTTTGTGAAACGTGTCAAAGTTATGAACTATTAAAGAGATGTTCTCTTTAACATTTGCCCTGCAAACTCATACAAACAGAGAAACAGACACAGGCATTTCTTTTCTTTTTTTTTTTTTTTAAGTCAGGTTTGTTGGGGTACAATTTACATAGAGTAAAATTCACTCTTTTTTTCCCCTCCTTAATGTCCATACCTCATCTCCCCACATCCCTCCACTCAGCAACCCTCAGTTTGTTTTCTATGATTAAGAGTCTCTTCTGGTTTGCCTCCCACTCCGATTTTGTCTTGTTTTATTTTTTCCTCTCTTTGCCTATGATCCTCTGTTTTGTTTCTTAAATTCCACATATCAGTGAGATCATATGATAATTGTCTTTCTCTGATTGACTTATTTCACTTAACATAATACCCTCTAGTTCCATCCATGGCATTGCAAATGGCAAGATTTCAGGATTTTTTTGATGGCTGAGTAATATTCCATTGTGTGTGTGTGTGTGTGTGTATGTATATATATATATATATATGTATATATACCACATCTTCTTTATCCACTCACCTGTTGATGGACATCTGGGCTCTTTCCATGGTTTGGCTATTGTAGATATTGCTGCTATAAACATTGGGGTGCAGATGCCCCTCAGGATCACTACATTTGTATCTTTGGGTGCAATTGCTGGGTCATAGGGTAGCTCTATTTTCAAATTTTGAGGAACCTCCATACTGTTTTCCAGAGTGGCTGCACCAGCTTGCATTCCCACCAACAGTGTAGGAGGGTTCCCCTTTCTCTGCATCCCTGCCAACATCTGTTGTTTCCTGTCTTGTTAATTTTAGCCATTCTGACTGGTGTGAGGTGATATCTCATTGCGGGTTTTTTTTCCCTTTTTTTAATTATGTTATGTTAATCACCATACATTACATCATTAGTTTTTGATGTAGTGTTCCATGAGTCATTGTTTGCGTGTAACACCCAGTGCTCCTAGTACGTGCCCTCTTTAATACCCATCACTAGGCTCTCATTGTGGTTTTGATTTGTATTTCCCTGTTGCTGAGACTCAGGCATTTCTAACATGGGTCACTTCTCAGAGAGGTTGTTCCCACTTCACTGTATAGAAATGGTGATTTTTTGTAGATTCCAATTATGCAAACTCTTTAGCTTTTATCTTATCAGATCAGCCTGACCTTTTATTAAGCAAAACTGTATTCTTCAATATGAAGTTAATATATTGACGACATAGAGAATTTTGAGGAGGGAAAAAACAAGGCAAAATGTCACATATTCAGCCATCTTACATGTTTGCATTTGAGGTGAAATGTCTATCTGTTAAAGGCTTTTTCTTCCAGAGTTGCTCTGAATCCAAACTTACCCCAATACTGCACATTTATGAACTTGGAATTAGAAAACACAGGCTTGAGGTTCTGTTGCTTAATCGTTGTGTGTACTTCTGCAGCTTACTTAAGCCCTCTGAGTCCAGTTTTCTCCTTAGAAAAATAGAGGTGGTGATTCCTGTTAGTGACCTAGTAGAAATGGAGGGAGGGATGTATTGGGGGATCAAGCAAGATAGGGCAAAGCCTCTTTTAACCTCTAACTCTTAGATAAACGTAAGTTAATATTACTACTGGTCTTTTTCTGGACTTTTTCTGAACCCTATGTTTGCAGCAGATACTGTTGGTCCCACCTATATATCCCGGCCTTACTTACCATTGTGGTACCCAGAGGCCTTTCTCCAACTGCCAGTGTTTTGCATCTTTTTTTGTCCAAGGGCTTAATTTGGCAGCCAGTCCCTGGTATATCCCATAAGATGAGTTAATACCAGAGAATCGTCACCCCCAGATTAGGCTACAACCAATGACTGACAGGAATTGATCTATATCCTGGTTTCCCTGCCTCTTGGGTGGGATCACTCAGAGGATCCCAGGGTCTTAGCGTCTACACTGGAGCTCAGAATTTCCCCAGTGGTATTAAGCTCCAGGGGGCCACAGTGATAACTAGCTCAAATACACAGCACTTTCTGGCTCCTTGAATCATTTATTGGCTTCCTTACTTTGTCTGACTCACTTCTCCACTCTCTAACTGGTATTTACTGGGATTACCACCCAAATAAACTACTTGTATTTGAATTCTTGTCTTAGGGTCTGCTTCTGAGGGTACCCCAAACTAAACCAGGGTTTGTATAAATCACAATTGTTTCAGATGGAAGTGACATACATTCAATTTAACTCAACCTAGCTTAGAACAAAATAAAGGAAAAAATGTCAGTTCATTGACTCATATGAGGCAATGTCCAAAGGTCATGAATCCTCTTTAAGGATGGCTGGATCCACAGAACTTGATGACCTGTCCTCTCTCATTTTCTCTGTCTCTTTCTCACCACTGTTGCTCTTGATGTAGTAGCTTATTTTCAGACAGAAAAATGGTGCCCATGAGGCTACTCGCAGCTAACACTGCCTCTACGGCACGCGGTACCTGGGAGAGTAAAACTTTTCTTCCACATTTGTGTCAGTTCCAGAGAAGGTCTCATGCTGATAGAATTGGGGCACATGCTGCGTTCTAGAACAATCGCTATGTCCAGGAAGTTGAAGCATCGAAGAAGGGGACAACTCTAGCGGGACTCTACAGAACAAGGAGGAGTGGATATGACTTCAAAAGGATGTGGGCAGCAACAAGCATTTCACAATTCTGGTGTTTCCATGTATTTTCTTGATGACACAGTACCTTTTTGGACTTTTTTACCCCAACAGGAGCACTTGGAAATAATATAGTATAAGAGTAGGACCAGTGACTCCTGTTGCAGGTTCGGAACTGATGCTCAGATGTCACCTATAATGAAGGAAAAGGAAAAGAATATATTCGTTAGGCAGTACAAAAAAAAAAATAGTTATTTGTCAAAAGCACATAGGTTATGTTCTAAATTCCATGCTAAATATTTTATACACATGATTCTACCTAAATCTCAGAGGCAAACTCTGTGACTAGGCACAAGTATGAGTTGGATTTTCATTTTACAAATGAAAAAATTAAAGCTCAGGAAGGTAAATGACTTGCTTAAGGTCTTGAGCTCGTAAGCGGCAGAGACAACAGTTACATCCAGGCTGGTGTGGTTCAGACTGTGCCTGATGCTTTGGAAACACTGCTTTGGTTGGACCTATACTAATGCTTTGCTCTTACAATCCTTTGCAGCATTTAGACACAGTTAAAACACACACACACACACCCTGATTGAAGTCCAGGGACAGATTAACTTCTTTCAAATGTTACACTTAAGGTTGGAGACTTTTTGGTCCAGTTTCCTTTTGATACAAAACTTGTAAGAAACTTACACCCAGAGCTATTTGGTCTACAAAAATCTTTTCTTTTCTTTTTTCTTTCTTTCTTTCTTTCTTTCTTTCTTTCTTTCTTTCTTTCTTTCTTTCTTTCTTT
>NW_023270268.1:15223492-15256674 GCF_011800145.1 Mirounga leonina | reverse complement strand
TTTCTTTCTTTCTTTCTTTCTTTCTTTCTTTCTTTCTTTCTTTCTTTTTGAGAGAGAGAGCATGCGAGCTGGGAGGAGGGGACACAGAAAGAGGGAGAGAGAATCTTTTATTCTAAAGATTTATTTATTTGAGGGAGAGAGAGAGAGAAAGAGAGAAAGAGAGAGAGAGAGTGGGGGGGAGCAGAGAGAGAGAGAGACAAGTGGACTCCCTGATGAGCATGGAGCTGGATGCCGGGCTCAATTCCAGGACCCTGAGATATTGATCTGAGCTGAAATCAGGAGTTGGAAGCTTTACTGATATTTGTAGGCACCCCTACAAATATCTTTTTATTTAACAATAGCAAAATCAGACCAGGTTGCTATATTGATTGTCCTTTTCCAGTTGACCTAATGAAGTCCTTTGACTGAGTAGGCATTAGACAGATCAGACTGATAAGAACAGAATTAGCTTACGGAATTTCTTCATTAGTTCTCCAGGACCACCTCTCTTATGGGGCTATAGGCTGCAGCTCTAAATATTTTGTATTTGGTAAAAATAAAATAAAACAGAACTGTATTTGTATTCCTTTTAGACATTTTGCAATCTTGTTATTATTTCAAGGTGTAAGAGGTAATTGGGGTATAAATCTAGTTATCTCCATCATTAGTTCACAAATGAATTACCCATATAGTTGAAAGTGCTAAATGTTCTCACTGGTTTGGCAAATACGTATTAATCTCCTACAGTATTCAGCAGCATCTATGCTAGGTGCTGGGGACACAGCAGTGACCCAGACAGAAACAAAATACCCTACAAATAAATACATAATAGTAAATTATGGTAAGAATCTTGAGAGAGTTAAACAGGCAGACTCTATGAATCAGGCTCCAGTGTGTGAAACAGAAGTAACTCTGGGTATTTTAAGAAGGATATAGATTAATACAAGGAATTCAGTGTTTATAAAAATCATTGCAAGGGCTGAAGAAGCAGTTTAATCCTGAGTCTTCAGGACTATCTTCCAGAATACTGCAGAATTGTCCCATCAGGGGAGCCACTGCAATGGAACTCTGCCGGAACCAAGAACTCCCTGCCACCCATGTAGATCCCCTATTGAAACTGCCCCTGAACACCGAGGAAGCTACCAAATGGACACCCAAGACCATGGCTCATGATTTAGGAAGCCAGCTCCAGATGACCACTCATGCCATTTTATTCTCTACTTCCTCACTTCAGGAATCTGAAAACTGGGGAGCTACAGAGAAACCTCATGATTTTAGCTTGGTGCTCCCCAGTAGAAACTGCCAGGCGAATCTAATCAGCATCCAGAACCTAGGCTGCAAGGGAGTCTGCATTGTAGTGAGCAACATTTTATCCTCTCCAAGTAGAAGGAGGGTGGAGTGGACACTTGAGTGAGTCAATCTGGAGTATCCAGCATAAAATACTGATATAGTTTGGGGACTAGGAAAGGTTTCTTTGAAGAAGCAACATTTCAGCTGAGATTAAAAATGAGCAGGAGGAGGAGCACCTGGGTGGCTCAGTTGGTCAGGCATCTGCCTTTGGCTGAGGTCATGATCCCAGGGTCCTGGGATCCAGTCCCATGTCGGGCTCCCTGCTCAGCGGGGAGCCTGCTTCTCCCTCTGCCTGCTGCTCCCCCCTGCTTGTGGGCTCTCTCTCTCTCCCTCAAATAAATAAATAAAATCTTTAAAAGAAAAGAAAATGAGCAGGTGGAAAGCAGTCAAGGAGTGAGATGAGCCCCACACAGAAAGAATAAGAGGGAAGACCTTGTGCTAGGAAGGCTCTTGCTGAGCTTGAGGAGCCAGACGGCGGTGTGGGGGAACAGAATGAGTCAGGAAGGAGTGGTACAAGGCTGGGGAGCTAGTAAAGGCCGGCTCATGTAGGGCTTTCTTGATCCCATTAAACACTGAGGATTTCATTCTGTGATGGAAGCCATCGGACCATTTAAACAGAGGAAGAAATCAAGCAGCTTTATATTTATGAAAGCTACTCTAGCTGGTGTGCAGAAAACTGTTATAGATGGCAGGAGTAGGATTGGGGCTAGTGCAATAGGTGTAGTGAGGAGACTGTGGTTTGCATATGAGGGTGTTGTCAGTGGAGGTGATGGAGAGAAACAGAGCTGACGGGACCCGATGGGAAATGGCTGTAGTGTAGGTGAGGGCAAAAGAGAAAAGAATCTAAGTATGACTCCATCTGAACAGCCGGATGGGATGTTCATACCATTTAGTGCAACAGGTGAGATGGGTAGAGCAAGTTTAGGGAAATATCAGGATCAGTGTTGCACGTGCCTTTGGAACAGCCAACGGGAGACTTCAAGCCCGTCTACAGATGCACACATGCCTAGACAGTGGTCGGTTGGAAAATGCAATCTACAAAGAAGTAAGGGTGTTCAGATTCCAAATGAACAAACAAAACCAATGTCGAGTCCTATTTTTCACTATTAATTAACTCTTAGCTCAATGGAATTACACATATTGAAGGACTACAGAGAGATACTCCTGGAAATATAATCACAATTCAAAAGAGATTCCTCCATTTTTAAAATATATCAGCAAATATAATCACGGCTGCCTTTGAGGTGCAAGCTTCAGGATGTTTCCGACGTGCTTTGGTTCGCTGGTTAACACTTATGACTGACTTGCTGTATGTACTACTTATCTGTCTTGTTTATTACTTGTTTATTGTCCTCCATTTAAACATGTTAGTTCAAAGATCATGGCCATTTTTATCTGATTTTTTAAAATGCCACATTCCCTGTGTCTAGGAAATACTTAGTATCTAGTAGGCACTCCCTATATTCATTGAAAGAATGATTGAATAAGCAAATGTGAAATTTAGTGTCAAGAGAAGCTATTTGTGTGTGTGTTTTTGTTTTTGTTTTAGAGAGAGCACACACGTGCAAAGGCACAAGTGCGTGTGGCAGAAGGAGGAGGAGAATCTCAAGCAGGCTCCATATCCAGTGCAGGGCCTTCCTGGGGCTCGATCTCACCACCCCGAGATCATGACCTGAGCCAAAACCAAGAGCAGGCTCCATATCCAGTGCAGGGCCTTCCTGGGGCTCAATTTCACCACCCCGAGATCATGACCTGAGCCAAAACCAAGAGTTGGACACTTAACCAACTGAGCCACCCAGGCACCCCAAGAGAAGGTGTTTGAACTGCCAGTCAAGTATATACAAGAATATACATTATCTGTGGTTTTTTGGATTTGAGTATGTGACTCTTAAATTTTAATTTTACTAAATCCTATGGAAGGATATTTCTTTCACAAAATGAATTGAGGCTGAGTCATCATTAGTCATATAAACTTTGATTTAGAATTG
Organism: Mirounga leonina; assembly: GCF_011800145.1. NCBI lineage: Eukaryota > Metazoa > Chordata > Mammalia > Carnivora > Phocidae > Mirounga > Mirounga leonina. The sequence goes on along the minus strand of NW_023270268.1, from coordinate 15,253,357 downwards.
ATGCATCTTAGTTGAAAAAAAAGACTGGCAAGAAATATATCAAAATTGAGAGTGTATCTTTGGATGGTGACATATTTCTTTTTACTTTTGTATAGTTTACAAAATTTTGATAATAAAGATGAATTACTTGTAGAAAGAAAAAAACTAAAAATGGTAGAAAACTATTGTGTTGTGAAATTTGTTAAAAACCAGTATCCTGCTAATTATATCAGAAGATATGAGTTAGAAGTACAAGATCTATGATGGCATACTTTGGCACAAATGAAATCAAGTAAACTCTAATTTCCCCTGATTTTGGTAAAAATACTGAAAATATATATATTGAATAAATGACATACTGATCTTCTCTATTCTAGTAATAAACAATTAATGGTATCCCTTCCACATACAGATTTCTGACCACAAGTCCAATTATTGAAAGAGCTTTGATTATAAGATCTTTAAGGTGTCTGCGTCTCTCTCATTCTCTGCGACCCCACATTGGTCTCTAATACCTGTGTCATAGGATTGTAAAACCAAATCAGATAATACATGAAAAGGCACTCTCTAAATTACAAAGCCCCATATGTGTTGGTTGAAAGAACATCTTCCAGGACCTGGCCCCCCTGTAGGTGGCCATTTTCAACTTGAAGGGAGCAGGGTGGGACCTTTACTTACTTAAGTTAAATGTAATAAGGTAATACCTCTTGAGTCTCGTCCCTGTGTTGTGAGGCATCTATACGGCTCAGTTTAAACAGCCGAGTTTCCAGCCCTATAATATACGAGTCTGTGCCAAGGGGGTAAAACGTGATAGAAAGCTTTTCTGGGGGTCTTCTCCAACATGGGTCTGAGGGAGGCATTTCCTTACAAGGCCACTAACATGGGACAATCCCCAGTTGAGAGAACCAGAATAAGAGGCCCCTGGGTGGCTCAGTTGGTTAAGTATCTGCCTTCGACTCAGGTCATGGTCCCAGGGTCCTGGTATCGAGCCCTGCATCTGGCTCCCTGCTCGGCGGGGAGTCTGCTTCTCCCTCTCCCTCTGCATCTGCCCCCTGCTTGTGCTCTCTCTCTTTCTCAAATAAATAAATAAATAGATCTTTAAAGGAAAAAAAAAAAAGAGAACCAGGATAAGTTTACTTCTTCTGGAATGACACTAGCTGGAGTTCAGTAGAGAGTGCTGCCACCCCAAGTTATTGAGATCATGGTGCTCCAGGGGAATTTGGTAGCTTGTCCATACTGTATGGCCTTATATTAATAAAAGAGTGGAAGCTGAGGGTATTCCAGCATCATAAATATATATTATCTTTTGTTATTAAAATACTTATTTTTATTAAAATTAAATATTACTTATGGTTATTATATTATTACTAGTATTTCTCTCTATTAGAGATTATTTTATTCTTTTGCTGATCAGTATTTTTCAATTTCCCATGTCATACCTCGTAATAGAAAAGCAAAAGCTTCAGGCAAGTTACCTAGAAAACATTTAGAAAGTACAAGCAAGTAAAAGGAAGAAGACTAAAGTGACTTGTAATTCTACTATGCAGAGGTAAGCGCTGTTGATATTTTGGGATCCAACCTTCCAGTACATAGAATTCCTTAACTAAAAATGGGATCATACTCTGTATGTCTTAATCACCCAGTTCTTTTGCTTGTGAAAAGAATCCCTTAGGAATAAATGTTCTTCGGACATACCATTTCAACAACTGCATATTCTGAGGCTTTTCATGCATATTAATGAGCCAGAAAAGTTGGCTGCACCTGCAGCCTGGCTAGCAGGGTCCCGGCCCCTCCCCCAGCACTGCTGGTGAGTACAGCCGCTGGAAAATCTTGGTCAGTAGTGGGATCATTGCTACTTTAACTGGCAGTTCTCTAATTGCTAATAAGGTTGATCATGTCCCCCCCCCCCCCCCCCCCCCCCCCCAAGGAAGAGTCTTTGGACAATTGCCTTTGCCAGGATCGTTTGAAAGTTGGACAGCAGTAACGCAACGGGAGTGACATCTACATGGGGGAAAGTTTGCATATGTAAAGATTTAATGTTCAAGTAACTCTATCTCATGTGTACTCACTAAATCCCTCTCCTTATCCACTGACAAATATTTACTGATGGTCTGCTATATGACAAGCCCCGTTCTAGATGCCAGTGATATAACAGTGAGTGAAATTGGCAAAGTCCGCGGTACACACATTCTAGAAGGGAGAACCACACAAAGCAATGTGTGATTATGTGATGGCAGAGTATAGAACAGAGGATGGGGCTGAGAGTGGTGGAGTGGAAGGGGAGGGGCTTTATAGTAGAGAGGATCAAAGATGGCCTCTTTGATGAGATGATGTTTGAGTTGGGACCTAGCTGGAGCAAGGAGTAAGTGAGCCGTGCACGTGTTTGGGGAAGAGCATTCCAGAGAGGAAGCAGAGAGTGCAAAGTTCCTGAGGCAGGAGTGTGCCTTTCTTTCTTTTTTCTTTTAAAGATTTATTTATTTATTTATTTGAGAGAAACAGAGAGCACATGAGAGGGGGGAGGGTCAGAGGGAGAAGCAGGCTCCCTGCCGAGCAGGGAGCCCGATGCGGGACTCAATCCTGGGACTCCGGGATCATGACCTGAGCCGAAGGCAGTCGCTTAACCAACTGAGCCACCCAGGCGCCCAGGAGTGTGCCTTTCTTGATGAGGAATGGCTGGAGCAGAAAGAGGGATGGGGATAGTGCTACAAGGTGCGATCGGAGAGGTGGAGGGGCCAGTTCATGTGGAGGTTGGAGGCCCTGGCCAGGAAGAATTACGGATTTATTCAGAAAGAGCTCAGAGAGGAGGCCGAGAGATCAGCAGGAAGTTGTTGCAGTGACGCCCGCCGAGTGCTCAGTAGTACATGCAGATATAAGCCATTTCTCCCAGACAGGCCTGCCCTGCTCTGCCAAGCTCAGCCGTTGCCCATCTCCTGTACTACCCAATTTCTCTCCTTCTGTGGCCAGCGCAGGTGAAGTGGGTGTCTTATGAGGTCTGTTGGGTGCTAAAAAGTCTGTGTGACAGGCAATCAAAATACTAAGAGTGACAAGGCAGGATCAGTGGGTGTCACCCTCAGAAGTCAATTTGACAAGCCTTGGTCTAGCACTTACAGGGTTGAGAAGAACATGCTGGTAACTCTAGAGAAAAAGCAAAGTAGAGGCACCAGAGACTTCAATAAAATGACTAAAAAAGAAGTGGCAGACACGAATGCGTTGAGTGTACCAAATCACTCCATATTTAATCTCTGCATGAGGTACCTGGAAATCTATAAATGACAGCAAGAAGCAGCTTGACAAGCTGCTTTGTGTTTCACTTGCTAGTTACACACTAGTTGGAAGTTTTTCTCATATCTGAAATGCCACTTTTGAATACAAAAACTTAAGCAGAGTACTTTCAGATTCCCAACTAGTTGGAAGTTTTTCTTGTATCTGAAATGCCAGTTTTGAATACAAAAACTTAAGCAGAGTACTTTCAAATTCCCAAGTTTGGTCCTCTGTTCAGAGACCAGATTGGTGGGCTGCCAAGTGGAAGGGCTAGGAGGGACCAGGACCATGGGGCAGCACCAACTGCCTTCAGAGCCTGACCCAGTGCCCCCACTTAGAGGGCATCACAGAAGAACCTCATAGAGAGAACACAGGGGACACACAAGAGGCTAGATATTCTTATGGGGTGACGTAGTGGCCATTGTCTCAGCCTCTCAGTTAGGGGTGACGTTCAGTGCAGAAGCTCCCTTCACTGTCCAGGCATATTTCCAAGAAACCCTCCTGACCATCTCAGCTCACATTCATCTCCTTTCTTGGGTCTTTGTGGATATCTGGATAGCACTATTTATTTAGTGCTTAACTGTTCTAGAATGCAAACTTCATGAGGCCAATGACTGCCTTGCTCACTCCTATACCCCCAGTGTGGGAAACTGTGTGGGACCCAGTAGACACTCAATAATTATTAAATGGATAAATTTTACATTTTTTAGGGGTCCATATAATATTCTCGTAAGCTTAGTGAGGATGAGATCAGATCTGGCTTCTTGTCATCTTTGTCCTCTTCCTTACTTCTCTTCCTGTCTCACTGTAGCAGACCTCAACTGTGGCTTGCCCATATGAACTTGGCCCGCTCCGAGGTCAGTGACAGACAGTTCCTGTCCACGGTGGTGCTTCTGTTGGCTTTCCATCACAGGAGAGTGCTTGGTCCCCATGCTCTGGAAGTTCTCCAAAGAGTTAAATCACCCAAGTGTGATCCTCTATCTGTGAAGGGTGGAAACGGGTAGACAACTATCCCGTTCCTTGCTTCCTGGAGAAATCAGTCTGGGGGGCATCCTACCGTCTCCAGAGGCTTCTGGGGAACTGAGCCCCGTTGCCCACACTGGCTCTCCACCCATTAATCCTCTGTGGTTTTCCTCTGTTCCCTATCTCAGGTCCCTCCTTACTCCGTTTCCTGGGACCACCTCTTACATCCCCAAAGAGCTGCTCACACCCAAATCCTCACAACAGAGGCTGCTTTGGGGGAATCCAAACTAAGTCAATCACAGGGTTCCTGTGAAAACGGGGCAAACTGAGGCAAGCCAGGCATTTGGCACAGTGTTTGCCTCCCATAAATGTTCCACACTCCCTTAGCTGCTGTTGTTTCTCCTGTTGAGGGGGCCCATAAAATACTTGTGCATTAATCTTGGAGGTGGAATTTTTAGGAGGAATCAAGGCAGAGACCAAAGGGCATCCACAGCAGTATTAACATCACTAACAGTGGCAATAGATGAGGAGGGATAGAAGCAAAGGTCAATGACAAAGCCAGGGAAAATGGTGCAATATCCAAGGTGTTAGCCTGTGTGGTACCAAGTGCACTGGAAGAGTTACGGTTTCACCCCAGGACTGATGTTCAAGAGAGTTGAAGTGGGCCTCACAGGTAGCCAGAGTAAGGATATTTACAATGGGATGGCAAGGGCCCTATGAAGACAGACCTGAGAGGAAGGGCCAGAAATCTGGCTTCCTTTGAAAGGACAGGCAGATTTGGTAGGTCAAGGTAGAGAGAAACCAAGTGGTCTACTTTCTGGAGAGTATGGGGAGGGAAATGGGAAGCTAACAGAGTAGGCGGAGCTGGACTCCCAAGGATCAGAGTATCAGCCAAAGTTAAAGTCGAGAGAACTCTGCACCCAGAGGAGAAGTGTTTCAATCTTCACCTTGTTTGATACTGTCTGTTAACAGCTATGTGAGTGGCACTTGTGTTAACTAGCTCCAAAAGAGTTTCGACCCCACAGGGGGATTTGCTCATTAACTGTAAGCAGTGGCAGGCCATTGGAACCGCACCATATTATCCACAAAGGGAAGCGGGGTGAGCGGCCTTTCCAGACTAGGGCTTGTGTCTGACAACCTTTGATGCCGTAGAAGGGTCAAGACCAGAAGCCCCCTCCAGGCACAGGGTCCCGCTCACTTTTGGAGTCCCAGTGCCTCTTGTTGTATCTGGCCCAAGAGGAGATGGTCAATGAACCCATGGAGAGGGAGGGAAAAGAGAAAACTGTGGCATCAGGGGAGGAAGGGAGGAGAAGAAGAAATTAGTGAGTCCTCAGTAAATGCTGCTCTCTGGTTTGGCTGAGTAGTACCAGCTTGGCACTGTCCCCTCCGCCCTGCTGGCTGGGACCAAGACAGACCAGAGGTCCTCACTGATGTGGTTTCGTGCTAAACCACCATGCTGATGTACAGCTCACCCTGACATGGGGCATGCTGCCCGATTATCTGCAATTTTATTTATTTTTATTTTTTTAAAGTTTTTATTTCAATTGCAGTTAAACATACAGTGGAATATCAGTTTCAGATGTGCAATACAGCAACTCAGCACTTCCACACATCGCCCTGTGCTCATCACAAGTGCATGATTTAATCCGCATTCCTTATTTCACCCGTCCCCCCATCCGCATCCCTTCTGGTAACCATCAGTTGTGCTCTACAGTTAAGAGTCTGTTCCTTGGTTTGCCTCTCTCTCTCTCTCTTCTTTCTTTCCCATTTGCTCATTTGTTTTGTTTCTTAAATTCTACAGATGAGTGAAGTCATATGGTATTTGTCTTTCTCTGACTGACTTCTTTCACTTAGCATTTATACTCTCTAGCTCCATCTATGTCATTGTAAATGTCAATATTCCATCATATATGCCACATCTTCTTTATCCATTCATCAGTTGATAGACATGTGGGATGTTTCCACAATTTGGCTATTGTAGACAATGCTGCTATGAACACTGGGGGTGCATGTATCCCTTTGAATTAGTATTTTTGTATCTTTGAGTAAATATCCAATAGTGTAATTATCAGATCCTAGGGTAGTTTATTTTTAGCTTTTTGAGGGAACTGCATACTGTTTTCCAGAGTGGCTGCACCAGTTTGCGTTCCTACCAACAGTGTAGGAGGGTTCTCCTTTCTCCACACCCCTGCCAACACTTGTTTCTTGTGGTTTTTATTTTAGCTACTCTGACAGGTGTGAGGTGATACCTCATTATAGTTTTGATTTGCATTTCCCTGTCTCATTTGCTTTTTACGAAAGATGTGATTGCCCATTTGTAGGGTACATATAAGGTAGGATGGGAAAGAAAAATGCTGATGTTCTTATCAGTATGGAGGGAAGCCAATGGCCGCACTGATCAAATCATAAAACACTGAGTGATGGAGCACAGGCAGGTGGGGACAGCTGGGAAAGAAAGCGATCTAAGAGTTTGGAGCCCGTCTGACTCCCAGGAGAAGCTAGCCTACCACTCACCTTGGTCCCTAGGATTCCAAGTGTGTCCTAGGGGTAATTGAAGTTATAAAGCTAGTCCCCTGTTTCCTCAGTGAGCTGCTATTAGTGAAAGTGCAGACACCTAAGGTGTTAACAAAGCTATAACAGGTTATTAGTTATTCTCTGCTTATTTATTTATTTATTTGCGAGAAAGAGAGAGAGAGAGCACACATCAACAGGGAGGGGCAGAGGGGAAGGAAGAAAGAATCTGAAGCAGATTCCGCACTGAGTACGGAGCCTGATGTGGGGCTCGATCCCACGACCTTGCGATCACGACTGAGCCAAACCAAGAGTCAGGCAATTAACCCCCTGACCCACCCAGGCGCCCCTACTTTGATTCTTGACATGACTAAATTTCTTTATGAAATTTAACAAAAGCCTATTATCTCCTGATTGGTGTCCCATCTGAATGGGTGCCAGGGGCAAGAGAGTCGTTCCCAGGACCCTCTTGATTCCTACAAAAGTTCATGGGCACAAAACAGAAACTAAAACCATTGATGTCCAACTCACATTTGTCCATTAACAAGATGTGTGGCTGGGACAGTCATAGCTTCCGTGAGACTGGGTGATCAGGTTGTAGGATCTCTGTCATTTCATCTCAGTCTGCTATCCTGTGATTCAGAATACATAGTTGAGACGTTAATTAGGTGTAAGATGCTGGGGGAGATTATACAGTTAAGGCTTTTGCTGTGTTACCTGGCTTTGAAAAGCTTCACATTGTCTCTTCCTGAATGATTTCAAATTTTAGCACTTGCAGTAAGTGAGCTGTTAAATAATCTGTCAATAAACTTTGCTTGTGATCCTTTAGCCACAGTCATTTTAATTCCCTTTTTACATTTCTGTTCATAGAATCCTGTTAAAGAAAGACATTTCCCATGGAAAGATATACAAATATTCTCCTGCGGAATTTTCTATTAGTTTTCTGATTTTATTTATTTTTAATTTTTTAAAGCAGTTTTTTTTTTTTTTTTTTTAATTTGAGAGAGAGCATGAGCTGAGTGAGGGGCAGAGGGAGGAGCAGACTCCTCACTGAGCAGGGAGCCCGACATGGGGCTCGATCTTAGTACTCTGGGATCATGCCCTGAACCGAAGGCAGACGCTTAATCCACTGAGCCACCCAGGCCCTAGTTTTCTGATTTTTAAAGATGGAAATCTTCAATACATCTAAAATTTATTTTTGCAAATGGTGTGAGTCAGGAAATGTAACCCCTGGCCAGACTGACCTGTTATTTCTTGGCTGTTGGATTCTTTACTGATTTGAAATGCCATTTTTATTTTATACTAAATTCTCATAAAAACATGATCTTCTTAATGAATTCTCTCCTCTGTTCCATTGATCCGTTTACCTATTCTTGCCTCTGTGAAGTTGTTAGCAGATAATGTCAGTGCTCCTCCCAGATCCCTTTGGGTCTCTTTTTGGTATTTGTTTCAGAGTACTTTGGAGAGAGGGCTTTGTGAGTTTGAGCTTTCTTCAGCTTGCATGTTCAGCTCTTTCTGGGGGGCTGCCTTCAGCTCCCTTTGTCTTCACCAAAGGAGATCTACAGGTGTACCCCCAACCCCAGTAACCAATGACTGACAAGTGCGAGTATATGAAAACCCATTTTTCTTGCCTTGGAGTAGGGAGCCCTTCATCAATAAATCACTTGCACACAAAATACTCATCTCAGGGTCTGCTTTTGGGAAACTCAGTCTAAGGCAGTCTTTTCACCATCCAGGCAGATCACTCCACCAGTTGAGAAGAACCATCTTCCACCAGTCACCCACTGAATTGAGAAAGCTGTCAGTATGGCATCCTTTACAACTTCCCATCAGAAGGGCTTTCAGGTATTAAGTAAAATTAAGTAAACTCTGAGCTCCTGGTGGTGTCTTCCCGTCAGTGCAATGAACAATGGCTTTTGTATTTTTAAATACAGTTCCTAAAGAACATAAAGCTTTTAATTTCTCAGAAATTATATAGCAGATCCTAGAAATAACGTCCCTGGATAGTCAGTGGACATCATTTAAGATAACTAAGATGGTATTTGATTACTTTTAAACTTTCAACTTAAAAAAGAAAAGGTGTCACATGTACTTGGTAAGAAATTAAACAGAAGAGTTTAATAAGACAAATGAAAATTGTCTTTCTGTATTCTTCCTAAAATTTTTAGCAATATTTAAGATTTAATAATTCATGAAATTTATTGTTTTATTATTTGCTATATGTCAGGCATGATTTACTCCTTTCTCTAAGCTAGTTGTGCTATAAAATTATTTTCCTGTATCTTTTTTTTTAAAAGACTTATTTATTCATTTTAGAGGGAGTGCAGTGGCAGAGGGAGAGGGAGAGAGAGAATCCCCAAGCAACTCCCTGCTGTGTGTGCAGAGCCCAAAGCAGGGCTGGATCCCAGGACCCTGAGATGGAGACCTGTGCCAAAAGCAAGACTGAACCGCCCAGGTGCCCCTCCCATATCTTTTTCAACTTAATATCTCATGCACATTTTCCCATTCTAGTTCATGAAAATTCCTCCTCATTTTGTTTGATGGCTGCACCATAATTATTTTTATTCTGTTCTATAATATTTATTTCCATAGTGAGGTTTATCCTTGCTTCACTAGGTTCAAAATTATGACAGATTTTTTTTTAAGATTTCATTTATTTATTTGACAGAGAGAGAGAGAGAGGAGGCACAAGCAGAGGGAGTGGCAGCAAGGGAGAGGGAGAAACAGGCTCCCTGCTCAGCAGGGAGACCCAAGGGGATCTGGGAGGAGCACTGACAGCAGGGAGCCTGATGTGGGGCTTGATCCCAGGACCCCGGGATCATGACCTGAGTCGAAAGCAGATGCTTAACCGACTGAGCCACCCAGGTGCCCCCAAAATTATGACAAACTCTTTAAAGCAACTCTTTCCCTTCCTAGTTTTATTCATTTGAGTTATTTGTTAGCTGGATTTTGTCATCAAATAATTTTTGCACACTTGAGAAATTCTCTTGCTTTAATTTTATTTTTATTTATTTATTTATTTATTTATTTATTTATTTATTTATTTTATTTGACAGAGAGAGAGACAACGAGAAAGGGAGCACAAGCAGGGGGAGTGGGAGAGGGAGAAGCAGGCTTCGTGCAGAGCTGCGGGCCTGATGTGGGGCTCGATCCCAGGACGCTGGGATCATGACCTGAGCCGAAGGCAGATGCTGAACAACTGAGCCACCCAGGAGCCCACTTTAATTTTAAATGACAACATTTTGGGAATTCTGGAGGAAGTTTGATTTTTCTCTCTTATAGCCCATCACTTACTTTTATACATGCTCTCATGGCAATTTTTTTTTTTTTTTTGAGGAAGCAAGCAGGCGCAGGAGCAAGTGGGGGGGGTAGGGGTGGGGCAGAGGGAGAGGGAAAGAGAGACTCTTAAGCATGCTCCATACCTGGTGCAGAGCCTGTGGTGGAGCCCACCTGGAGGCTTGATCTTATGACCCTGAGATAATGACCTGAGCCGAAACTTAGAGTCAGTCACTGAACCCACTGAGCCACCCAGGTGCCCTGGCAATTTTTAAAAATATGAATGACTGCAACAGTCTATGTTTGTCTCTCCCTCCCTATCTCCCGGTTTTTTTTTTGTTTCCTTGGTTTTTGGTATTCAGTTTCCTGAAATTTCTTGTCTCTTAGTATGTATAGATTTAGGTCTCCCATTGTTTGGGGAAGAACTTCTTTTATATTATTTATTTCAATGTTATTAGTTACAGTCTTGTTTTTATGTAACAAATTATATGTATGTGTGATCATTGTGATCTGTCTTCCACATCTGTTACCTTTCATCTCCTTAATAATTTTTAACCTCTTTGTCATTTTTTTTTTCTCTGCATTATCTTTGATCATTTGAATGCTTTCCTCCATGACTGGGACTTTGTTTTGACTAAATTCCATTTTTTTCCTTGATGTTTCAAATTATGTTTTTTGGTTCTTAGTGGGTTTTCTTAGATTTTAGGAGGCATGCGTAAATTACTACGAAGTAGGGCTCTCTGTTTTCAAAGCCTGATATGAAGTTGTACTTTGTCTAAGTGTCAATGGTGTGTGTATGCATATAATGGATATATATTTATATACTTATATATATTCATATATTTATATATATTTACACATACGTATATGTATGAATATATACATACTTTGTTTTTTCTTTGACTTTGTTCAATTTATTAGACTAGATTTTTGGTGTATGATCTGGCTTTACTCTACCATTATAACTTAGAAGTTGTTGACTTTTATTCTTGATTAAAGAAACATTTTTGGCAAAGGTTTTCCTCTGAGATGTCTTGTTCTTATCTAAAAATGTAGCCGCCTTCAGCAGCATAGTACAAAGGACATCAGTTTGAATTATGGATCTCTTTCAGAAAACCAACAAAGCAAAAGTGGACTTCTATTCCATAATTCCTGAAGAATGAACTAAGGGCATTTTGAAGTGCTATAAATCATGCCTTAAAATTTGCGGGAATGGGCTGAATAAATCCAGTGGGTTTTTGTATCCAATTCTGCCATGTGTAGGTTGGTTATTACCTCTGGCAAACAAATGTATTCATTGATAAATCTGACGAAAATGGGAAAAAATAAAATTAGAATTTGCTGACCATGAAAAACCTTAAACTAATTCTATTTGTTTTGCAGCATAAATTATCAAAGATAAGAAAATTATACTTATGATGACAATGACTTTCAGTATTTCATATAAGAAAGGATCTGTTAAGACTACCACATGGGATGAAGATTTCAAACTTTAGTTATGTACTTCAAAGTCTCCAACGCAGTTGTTATTATTGTGTTAGTGATGAGAAACAGGATTCCAAACAGTATTCACACTTCTTTCTCCTGCTCACCACTGTCCTTTCTTTCCACATCACACTCCAGGCCCAGAGGGGTCCACCATCTTTCACTGTATGTGACTGATTTTCTTTTGCACATCATGTTCTTCAACAGGATTGAATTAGAGGTTATTTTTGAGGGGATTTTTTAATACTTGAAAGTAATATTTCCATAGGTTAATAGCAATCTGACTTTTTAAAAGTTTTAAAGAAATCTTCGCTTGGTCTCCACACTTCACCTCCTCATAACCTTTTCCCCTTTGCAAAAGCCTATGTGAAATACTGAATTGTGAGAAACTCCCACTAGCAACCCACATATTTTCCCTCCAAATGGGCTTCTTATCTTTTGAGGCAGTTTTTCACATGGTTTTGTCTTTCACACTTTTGGTCATCTGTCATGTTTTGTTTATTAGAACAGGTGGAGATTTAGTTCTATCTTTCCAAAGCCTGTAAAATGGAGAGGGTAAGATGTAAGACTTTGCTTCAAAGAAACTAAGGAGATGGAATGAAGTCTTAGACCTATAAAGGAATTTGTAGCTTGAAGCTAGTTTCCCTTAGGCTGTTTTGACCTCTTTGATGAGGTCAGGTTTTTTTGTTTAGGGTAGGGATCTCTGCAGGAACCAATGCTGTGTCCAAGAGAAGGATCCATCTTTTCTTGATCTTTTGAGGGCAGTTCATCCAGAGTCTAGTGTGGTATAATTTAGTCGTGTCTTACCATGAACCTACTAAAGATCCATGTCATTAAAAAAACTCTCTAGGACTGAGGGGGTGCCTGACTAGCTCAGTTGGTAGAGCATGCAACTCTTGATCTCAGGGTCATGAGTTCAAGCCCCACATTGGGCGTGGAGCCTACTTAAAACACACACACACACACACAGAGAACCCCTAAACTCTCTAGGAGAGAGAGTTAATTAAATTGTTTAAAAAATTAAATTAAATTAATTTAATTTTTAATTCAAGCTATACACTGTGTAACAACTAAAATGGGAGACTGAATCCCACCAGTCCTACCCCTAAAGTGCACAAAGTATCCTGCAACTTTGGGTGCTTGAGGACCAGCATATGAATGGCAGCAGAAAATTAATACTTGCTATATAGATGGTAGCTCAGATAGGGCAGTGCTGCCCCAAACTATGGCCAGTGGGGGCTGTGATACCCAATTCTGGAGGGTGTGATGGTGCTCAGCAGAAGGAGAGTAGTTGGGGAAAAGGCAGACTTCAGATATCATATGGTAACTGAGCCCATGTGGGAATCCTTCTGGGTTTGCAGTAACATAGGGAAGGGATTTTACAGGGATCTGTGATACGTATTAGCAGGAGCTGGTAGGGAGGGGAATGAGGAAAAGGAACCAGCAAACATTCATTACCATATCTTCTGAAAATAACATTTTTAAGATAAGATATTATTAATACATCCATCTCTGCTGTTAGTAAAAATGTAATGGTGTAAGGAAAAGGTTGATGGAATTGGGTGCAGAGACTTTGGTGCTTCTGGTTATCTTTTTAGTAAAAATTTTGTCACCCAATTAACAAATAATTCATATTCTCAACATAAAGATAATAATGAAAGAGTCTTACACTCCTGTGGAAGCCTATCCTTTTCAAAGGCTTCCCCATACATACTTCTCAGTCACAACAGTCCAACAAGGTGGACAGACCATGGGTTATTTCTATTTTGATAGGAGCAAACCAGACTTCAGAGGAAATGGAAGTATTTCCAAGGGTGACACAACTAAAAATTGGAGGGACTAATACTTTAAACCCAGGTCTTTGAACTCCAAGATCACTAATCTTTATACCAAATCATGCTCATTATAATGGTTTTCCATAGCAAAATAGCTTGCATTAATTTTTATAAATTCATATGAAATATAATAGTAGGCTAGTCCAATTTCCCCAATTTTCATTTGATAATGATACTTTATAGTAATGCAGCACACAATTTTCAAAGTGCTTTCAAGTTTTAAATAGCCTGAAGAAATTAACAGGAAAGTTATTACTATCTGTACTTGACTTAGAAGAAAACTAAGGGACAAGGAAATTAAATGACTTGCCTAAAATCCTCTGACTCCCTATACACTCATTACTTGAGTAGAGTGCTTCTTAAAACTCTTTGAACCATTACATAAGTAATCTTTATAAATATACTTAAGGCCACAATCGCACACTTACTGTCATGTTTTTTAATTTAATTCATTCTTTTTCTTCCTTCACATGCTTCACACATTGTCCTAGGTTCTCTTTCTAAGGCATTTTTGGTAAACCCTGAGCCAAAGTTGCTTCGATCTGAATTGAATAGTGCAATGACTTCTGTGGAACCAAAATGAGATCATCTTCAAAAGCCACAGGTGTGTCTCCCTCTTTACCTCCCTCCCAATCCTAGCCTTCTTTTAAAAAAGAGCAAGACTGTTGTCAAAAACGGCACCTTTTAAATTGGCAGTATATTAGAAAAACAAAAACAAAACTTTTTTTTGAAAATAATTGAGGCTGTTGGATATCGGAGGTGTTGCCCTGCTGTGCTACCTGACAGGTGCTAAGCATCTGGCAGAGACTGACTTTTGGTATCTGCCAGCCTCCTCAGTACAGCTGCTAGGCTTGCACCTTCATCAAAGAAGACACAAATGAGGAGTTTACAGATTCTGGGGAAGAAAAAAATGGCCTTCTTTTGTTCCTTCCTATAGCAGTCAGGAAGATCTGCCATCGCCTGGGTGGCTCAGTTGGTTGGCAGCGGCTGCCTTCGGCTCAGGTCATGATTCTGGAGTCCCGGGATCGAGTTCCACATCGGGCTCCCTGCTCAGCGGGGGGTCTGCTTCTCCCTCTGACCCTCTCGTGCTCTCTGTCTCTCATTCTCTCTCTCAAATAAATAAATAAAATCTTAAAAAAAAAAATTTAAATTTTTTCTCAAGTTGAGGTGCCTGGGTGGCTCAGTTGGTTAAGCGTCTGCCTTCAGCTTGGGTCATGATCCCAGGGTCCTGGGACTAAGCCCCACATCAGGCTCCTTGCTCACCAGGGAGCCTGCTTCTCCCTCTCCCTTTCCCACTCCCCCTGCTTGTGCTCTCTTTCTCTCTCTCTCTCCCTGTCAAATAAATAAATAAAATCTTAAAAAAAAATTTTTAATTAAAAAAATAAAATTTTTTTCAAGTCAACTGGTAGAAACCACCTCTAGCACTGTCTGCAGCACCCCCCCACCCCCCCGAACTCTATGTTCCTTCCCCTTCAGGATCAAAAACCAGAATGCTTGGATCTCACTTACAGAAAGAGGCTTATCAAATTCTTGGTTGAAGATAAGTATTTGGTAGAGTAATTAAAGGGTATTTTTAAAAATCTATTCTACTTTTCTGTTTTACTGCTTCATGCCGAAAGTCAATGTGATTCAAAGATTAGCTAAAAATTTGGGAAGAAATGACAGCATAAGTCCCCCCCCATTTGAATCACATCATTACAGTGCTGATGACTTGGCCATGGTTGCGAGAGATTTCCAGTGTGTGGAGGCTTAATCCCCAAAATCGTGAAATGAGAATATGGAGAGGATAGTGGTAATGTGGAGATAATAATTAAGATGTGATAGCTCTTTGTACTCTCCTTGAACTAATATCATCCTTCCACTTCTAAGGCGAGGAGCCTCAGTGTATGTAGCACCTGCCCAATCAAGGAACAGCTGTTGGGTGTGTAGAATAACTGGGAGGGGGCATCTTTTTTTTTTTTTTTAAGATTTTATTTATTTATTTGAGAGAGAGAGAATGAGAGAGAGCACATGAGAGGGGGGAGGGTCAGAGGGAGAAGCAGGCTCCCCGCCGAGCAGGGAGCCCGATGCGGGACTTGATCCAGGGACTCCAGGATCATGACCTGAGCCGAAGGCAGTCGCTTAACCAACTGAGCCACCCAGGCGCCCTGGGAGGGGGCATCTTAATGTTAGGCGGTATTTATTTCTACTGGCAATCTCTTCTTTTTACTTGTACTTGGGAAGTGGTTAGGCTAGTGGGGAGTAAGAAACAAGACTACTTAACCAGAATGATCAAATTAAAAGACCTTTCTGTGAAATAATTATAGATGTGACTCTTCTATCAGTCTTGACCATTTGGTTGACCAGACATCAGTTTTTACTGCCTTTCCCATTGCCTTACATTTTTTTAAAAAAATTTATTTATTTACTTTAGCCAGAGAGAGAGAGAGAGAGAGAGAGAGAGCAGTGTGCACAAGCAGGGGGAGGGACAGCGGGAGAGGGAGAGAAATACTCAAGGAAACTCCCCGCTCAGTGCAGAGCCTCCCTGCTCAGTGCAGAGCCTGATGTGGCTCTCAATCCCAGGGCCCCAAGATCATGACCTTCAAAAATCAAGAGTCAGACATCTTCTGACTGACCCACCCAGGTGCCCCACCTTACATTCCCCCCCTCCCCTCGCCTTACATTTTTTAATGCTAAGAATCCATGGTGTTTCGAACAATTCCACTTCCACTTAGACTATTTGATTGGCCACTGAGAAATAGTTTGGTATGTGACTAAATATGATATAACATGAACATTTCAGTAATATAGCTGGGTAAGAAATAGGAAATGAATGATAACATAGTGTAGATTCTGGAGGTGACCACCAGACTTTCAATCCTGATTCTACCATTTCTGGCTATGGTCTTAGGCAGGTTACTTCAGTTACCTCACCTTAAAAATGGAGATAAGAACTGTACCTATCTTACTGGGTTATTGTGATGATTAAATAAAATAACATCTATAAAGTTCTTAGCCCAGTGGCTCGTAAACACTGTGTGCTCAACAAAATTTACATGCAATTATTATGAGTAGTTTTACCATTTTGCTAGACTACAAGGTTCAGACTCTCCAATTCCATATGATTTCTGATGACTCCTTTTCTTTTGCCATATACCCACCTTACAGCCAATCAATAGTTAAATTATTTAAATGCCATGTTCTCAATCCCTCTCATGGCCCTTTATCTCCTTTTCCAGTGCCTCCTCTGAAACGCAGCTCACCATACCCTTCCTCTCAGGCTACAGATGTATTTTCTAATTGCCTTTGGCATCCTTTCTCCGTTCTCCAGTCTATTTCATACATTACTGCCAGCTACAGCTCTGAACACATCCCTTCCTTCCAAAGATTTCCTATGGGGACATTTTTTTTTTTTTTTAACAATGGATTACTTCCATATTTAAGATCTGTGCTCATAGACCTTGTGGTAGATTCAATTATTGGTCCCAATTCTTCACTCCCCTGTAATGGGATTATATATCCATACATTTGCTTTATAACTTTACAATGCTTTCCCACTGCAGGTGGAATTATCTTCCCTATACCATGTGACTTGCTCTGGCAATGAAAAATGAGTAAATGTCATAGGAGCAAAGGCCTTACATACATTTTTCAAGGTTTGACTTGGCTCTTATATTCTGGATCTGCCATGAGAAGAGCATGTCCTGAATTCCTGCTACCCTGTTACTATGGCCCCAGTATGAGCATACATGAAGACCCGAGCTCAAACCATAGTCTGGATCCAAGGCACCTGATGCACAGTGGACTTAAGCTAACTGGCCAAGCCCAATCTAGATCAGCCAAAACTCAGCTGAGCTATAGACTTATGAGCATGAAAATAAATGCTTGTTGATGTGTACCATTGCATTTTGGGGTGGTTTACTATACTTCATTATTGTGCTGGTATCTGACTAGTACAGACCGACTACTTTTCCAGTTTCACATCTGACTATAGTCTTATGAATAGGCTATAGTCCAGCTGATTATGACAGCTTGATGATATCCTGGTCCTTCTTCCTGTCTTCATACGAATATACATATATGTATAACTAGCTAGTATTCATTGGCACTGGGCTAAATAATCATGGGTGATCTGTTTGTAATCCTCTTGAATCTCAAGTCAGGCTGCCATGTCATTCATGGCCTTGAATTTTTTAGTTTACCTTCTCATATATGTGTAGTTTGACCTCAGAACTGGTGGGACAGACCTAGCCCTTTGGTAAAGGTTTAATGTTATTAAAGGGCCTATATGTTCCAGAACTCTGACTGGATTTTATATACAATGTTCATCCATGAGGTAGAGATTATTTTCCCCATTTTCTAGAAAGGGGAAGGTAAGGCTTAGAGAAGTTATGTAACTTGTTCAAAATGTAAACAGTAGAGTTGGAGCTGAAATTCACTTTTGTTCTGACTCTCAATACGATGCTTTTTGGCTACGCCATCTTATCTTTTGCATGACACAAAATTATTAGGTAATTGACTTATTGACCATGTAAGTGACATTAACAATAATTTTGTTTAAGTATGATGAATATATGAATATTCAGTGAATAAAGTGCCACAACTTAGTGATTTTATTAAAGAAATAGTATTTACAAATTTAAATTCCAAACGTTTTTTTAAAAATTTTATTAAGTAAACTCTACCCCCAACATGAGACTCAAACTCATGACCCCAAGATCAAGAGCTGCATTTTCTACTGACTGAGCCAGCCAGGCACCCCGGGATTCCAAACCTTAAACAGCTCATGCCATCTCTTGAGGCCGGCTCTGAATATTGCCAATGTTTATTTCTTTAAGTTCTATAGAAGTCAGAAGGAAACCACAAAACAGCCACCCCAGGATAGCACAGAGAGTCTGACCTAAGCCCACAAAAGCCAAAAGTAGCAAAGTTGGAGTTGAAAGCTTGGCTTGACACTTTGTTTCCAACTCACGCCCTGGCACCTTTGGGCTTTGTCTTTTTTTAACAGCAGAGTGCCAGCCTCGAATTTTTAAACCTTAACTCTGAATTTCTTGACTCAGGGTGTTTAAGATAGACTTTGCATGTTACTATTTTGAAGGAGCTGTTTGTCAGAGCTGGGGAGGAGGGAGGGAATCAAAGCAGTTTAAGAGGAGGTGCTTGTCTTAGAATTGAGGTTGCTGAGCTATCAGATTCCAGCAAAGTTTTTGACTTGGAAGCTGAACAGCCTCACTCTAAAGCAGGATTTCTCAATCTCGGTGCCATTGACTTGAGGGGTTGGATGATTCTTTGTTGTGAGAGGCAGTCTTGTGCATTATAAGATATTTAGCAGCATCCTGGTCTCTGCCCATCAGATGCCAGTAGCACCTGTTCTCCAGATGTGACTATAAAAAATGTCTACAGGTATTGCCAAATGTCCCCTGGGGGTAAACTCACCCCGATTGAGAACTGCTGCCCTAAATGAATAAGACTGAGATCGTGATAGCCTTTTAAACCCAGAAAGGAAAAATAAAGGGATGACAGATAAACTTATCTAGAGAAATTATCCTAATAACAATTAGGTGAAATAATGGGGGAGAGGAAATTTCACTTTAAAAAAATGTCTTACTTTGTATTATATATATATCTCAGGAAAGAAAAAGTCAGATGAAGGAGCCAGTCAAAGCATAGGCTAATAAAGCAAACTGTGTAGAGAGTAAATTAACAGTAAAACCTGAAGGGGAGCAAAATATACAACCCCAAAGTATGCCTCACTGGCATATTGATTGTTCTAAACTGGTTATTTTTAAGAAACAGGTGAAGCTCTGAAAACTGAGAAGTTAACCCTTTTGTAAGAGACATTTACATTTATAAGGGAAATCTCCATTTGTAAGGGTGTCTCCCAGGCTGTACCAGGAAGAGGGAGATGACTCAGTCTCTAGAAACTCTTATCAGTGGAGAAGGGCAGAGACTTAAATCTGCATAACAATCATACTCTTAGTTACTGTGCTTTACCTGAAAACCTCCCATAACTGGCTCCTCACCCCTGAAACATCATTTGTCTTTAGCAGATGTTACATAAGGTGATGATTTGGGCCATATTAGGAGGTTACTCAATTTTCCTGGGTATATTCTATGTATACAGGAGGTATATAGGTTATTAAACTTTTGTTTGGGTTTCTCCTGTTAATCTGTCTTTTTATTACACGGGTGTCTCAGCCAAGAATCTAGAAGGGTAGAGGGAAAATTATTTTTCTTCCTCCACGGGTTCCATGTGCTCAGAGCCAAAAAAATTGAGAACTCTGCTGTTTTTAAGCTACTACATAATGATCTCCCCTCTTGCTTCAGGGACTCTGTTTTGTACCTTAATACATGAGATAAGCATTATTGTTCTCTTTTTATGGGTAATGAGCGAGACATATAGAGGTGTCACTTGCCCAGGTTCACAGGGATAGAGGCAGGAATTAACCTCAGGTCTGCTTGGCTCCCAAGCCTGGGTTCTTCAATCACTATGGTGTCTATATCCCACAGCTAGAAGACATTGGGTTCTGCGGGGCTTCACAAAGTAATCATCACATTTGTTATCTTACCTTCTATTGAACTTACCTTCTAGGGCTGGTTTTCTTCTGATGCCTCTGATTGTAGCTGATCATGTAGCACATTCAAAGAGATTATTGCCACACGGCTGGGCTCACAGAAGCCTCTGGCTCAAATATTGTATGATTCTGTGATTCTACTCAAAGCCATTCAGAGAAAGGAGGAAAGCCATGTCATTATACTGAGCTAGCAGGAACTGCTGGAAAGGAAGCACTCAAGCTGTACAGAATAGTGATTTCAATGTTTCTGGAAGGAAGTCCATATTAGTGAAGGAGGATAGGATAGGATAAGGGGATATTAAGTGTAACTTTCTTATGATGGGCCCCCAGCAGATAAAGAAACCCTTTAATCGGGAAGACGTGGGAGTCTAAGGATCCAGACAAAAAGTGTTACAAGGAAGGGCTTGCCTTTGAACCGGACATTCTGCTAAGACAGTTAAGATTCCTTGGACTCAAGCTAAACCTAGGCATCATTCATTATTAAATAAAATTCCAATACTCCAGTATTGGAATTTCCAATACTCCACAGTATTACTGTGTAATACTCCAGGCATACTGATGGTGAGTTTCACTTTAATTTACTACAGCTTTTCCCAAGAGCATGTTTTATAAGAATAAGGAAGAAGTTGATCAAGGTAAGTGGACATTGGCTTGGGCAAGGATACTGATCTACCTAGAGTGCACAGAACAGGAAAGAGGGATGAGATGCTTGGACATATTCCAATGTCACTCCTTTGCTCATGTATGCAATGCATTTATTGCCTCTCCATGGTGTGCTAGGTGCTGTGCTAGGTGTTGGGGTTATAGTGATAAGCAGAACAGTGGAGGAAATAACACTTCTCGAAAAAACAAATAATTAAATTTATAATTAAATCACTGTGATAAGAACCCTGCAGGGAAGTAGGGGGATCATTTGACAGGACTACCTGGCTTGTCCGGGAGGTTAGGAAAGACTTCTCTGAGGATGGACTGTTTGAGGCAAGATCTGCGGGGTGAGTGAAGTAGCTAGGCAAAGTGGGGTGGGGAGGGGTTAGTGGTAGAGGTAGAGGATAGAGCTTATGCAGAGATCCTGGAACAAGGAAAACCTATGGTATTTGGAGGGATTGAAAACTGATTATTGAGGTTGGAATACACAGGGCAAGAAGAAAAGCAGTAGGACATGAGATTGAAGAAATGCAAGGGGGTCGGATCAGATTATCCTAAAAGAAATGTAATTAATATATTCAGATTCACTTTCTAAAAAGATCTCTGACTGCTATGCAGAGAAGAGTTTGGATGAAGCCAGAGTTGACAGTTGATGAAGCTGCTGCAATAGTCCTGACAATATTAGAGAGTCACGGTGGTTGCAGAGGTGGACAGAAACAGATAGATTGATGAGATACTGAAGAGGATGAGCCAATCTCCAGGCCTTGGCCCATCTGGAGCTCCAGGTTCTGAGAATTATAATCCAGGACAAGCAAGCTATGGCAAATTATATGACATACATTTCTTGTGATCATTAAATGTCATACTTGGGCATCATGTTCTCCAGGTCTTTCATTTTATAGATAAGAGAAGTCTGATGGGGCATTTGGGTGGCTCAGTCACTTAAGAGCCTGACTCTTCAGCCCAGGTCTTGATATCAGGGTTGTGAGTTCAAGCCCCATGTTGGGCTCCACATGTGGAGCCTACTTAAAAAAGAGAGAGAGAGAGAGAGGGATAAAGAAGTCTGAAAGGTGAAGTGAATTGCTCAAGGTCACATGAGAGTGGCCTCACTGGGAGTAGAACCCCAGAACCAGCCAGATGGTGACTGCTCAGGGTACAGGGTCAACATGCACAGATTCTTTATAGACATGGAAATGTATTATAAAATGCCATGGAAGGGGTGCTTAGGTGGCTCAGTTGGTTAAGCATCTGCCTTCGACTCAGGTCATGATCCCAGGGTCCTGGGATTGAGCCCCACATCAGGCTCCCTGTTCAGTGGGGAGCCTGCTTCTCCCTCTCCTCTGCCTCTCTCCCTTGCTTGTGTGTACTCTCTCTCTCTCTCTCAAATAAATAAATAAAATCTTAAAAAGAAATAAATAAAATGACATGGGAGGTGGGAAGAGATATCACCCTAAACCCCATTTCTGGTACATGGTAGGCCATATATTGAGTGTAAGACTAAATTAAGTGTCTTTACTTACCCCTAACCTACCCCTAGTAAGAAGAAGAATTTGGTCACAACTATCCTTGTCATCAACTAACATAAGAGAACTTTGATATATACCTAGGACAGGAATTGGGTGGGTGATGTGCAGGGATAGATTTTCTTTTAAGCCCAATAAGACCTGTTGGTTCCTAAGAAATAGAGGGCACAGAAGGAATTTGGATTTCTCATGCACATTAAAGGGACGATTGATTAAGACAGGGTTCTTTGCTTACAAACTGGAGAAACAGACTCTGGCTAATTTAGGTAAAAACAGTATAAAACAAAACAAAACAAAAAACCAACAAGCAACAACAAACAAATGAAAACCCCTTAACCAACCAATCCACAAACAAAACAAAACAATAACAAAAGAGGAAATTGTTAGCAACTGGGAGTTCAGAGAAGCATCCAGAAAGAGGCTGGAGAATTGGGTCTGAGACAGCACAGGGATTGGAAGCTGGGAGCAGGAACCACTGGGATGGTCTCTCACTGGGAACAATCTGAGTAGGACTTTTCTGCCAGGCTGACTCACTGCAACACTGTGCTCAGTTGCCTTGTCTCCCTGCTCAAGATGTACATTTCAGGAGGGAACATCTGATTGGCCTGGCTTAAGCCATGTGCCTGCCCTTTGGCTAAAAGGGGGTATGGTCCCTGAATAGAGTACCTCCAAGGAATATCCAGCTGGGAAGAGGTAGTTACAATAAAGGAAAGTAGCGTTGCTGTCAGAGAGAGAACATAGATGCTAGGCTTCCAAAAGCAAATGTACCTGTATAAATGCCATGGGAAGGACAATTCTCATTGCAATGTTTAGCTGCAGGTGTAATTTTTCTTAATAAGCCATAGGCAAAGACCCTCCTTTCTTCTTTCTCCATACCTGCTCCCCATCCCACCTCTCTAGTATCTTCAGACACTAGGATCAGAGGTCACCCCATGTGCTGCAGGCCAACAGAAACTGGGTGTGGGAGGAAAGTCACCAGCTTTGATGAACAACCAAGCCTGAGTGGTTTAGGATTAACTATGAGGGCGCAAAGATGTGTTAACCTTCAAGATAAAACTGCCGGCTATTTTACCAGCAAAATATGGGTTTATTCTGGAATAAAGAGAATTATAATCCAGGACAAGCAAGCTATGGCACAAAGTCATAGGCGAGTCCCTGGAACAAGCGAAGCGGTGGACTACTTTTTTTTTTTTTTTTTTTTTTTTTTTATATAGAGGAAAGAAGGGACGTTGGAGAGGCTGTTACAAAACAAAAGTCCATTGGAGTAAACTGGGTGTTCAAAGTATACTGGCTTTTCATGGGCTGATTGTGACTGTCTCTCATTGGCTGGGTTGTTGGGGAGAGGGGGAGGAGGAAAGCCTTTCTTCCTCCTACTGGGGTAGTTAAGGTAGTCTTTGCACAAATCCTGACTCCCTCTCTTCCGGTTGGGTCTACAACTGACAACAAGTGGCAGGGCATGAGTACTCCCCATGCCAAACCTCCTGGCTCCATTTTAGTGAGGTTTCACTTTTTAAATTTTCACAGATGTAAAGTTGTGGGTGGCAGGGCATGATTGCGGGGGGCATACGGGATTAGCTAAACATTAAAGACAGTAGTGGGAGGTGAAGAGAGGAAGGTGAATGTTAGGGAATGAGGGAGGTCCAGAGGCCCAGGGTCCGTCCCAGTTTCCCGTCGGGAAGGAAAGGGAGAGGATACCCATATTGAGACCGCAACCTCCCCGACATAGCACGAACCTCAAATACAGAACTGTTTAAATTTTCCTTGGGAGCCAGTGTTTCTTGAAAAGACCAGGAAAGCAGCCTTCCTACCATGTAGCTTCCATAAGCAACCAGTAGATGTGTTCACTGTTGATTAAACAAGTTGAACGATGTCTTTTCTTTTGCTCTGTTGCTAGTGGGTTTCCCACCTAGAATGGACATTAGAATCACTTGTGGACCTTTTCAATATACCAATGCCTGGGCCCCAATTCCACAGATCTGAGTTTAATTGGGCTGGGTTTAGACCTGAGCATCCAGTGTTTTTTAAAGGTCCCAGCTGAAACCGACATGCGGGTTTAGATTTCCCAGGGCTGGGAAGTCTACGTTAGGGCAATTCTGTAGTGCCATTCATATTTCGAGTTCTCCATGGGATCAGGTAGAGGAAGCCAGAAATCACAGATTTGCTTAGCAGCTTTCCCTGCTTTAATCTCCTTCCCTTGCTTCTTACAGGTTTCTCCTGAGAACACTCCCTCAATAAGTTACTGCACAGAACTCCTTGTAGGTTCTGTTTCTAAGGAATCCAACCTAAGACAATACACAAAGGAACTAAAGGAGCATACTTTGCAGATACCTGGGTGAAGAATATTCCAAGTGGAGGACCTGAGATGATTTAAACGGGTTGCTTCTAGGAAAAGCAAGGACAGGAGGACCCTCCTAGGACATCGTAATAATTTTGGCCTTTACGGGCAGGATTTTTGAGCATAGCAGGGATGTGACCTGCCTTCTGTGTTAACAGGCTCTGGGCACCAGTGACAAAAGAGTAGCCCTTTTCTACAGAGTTCTCCTTGCCTCTTATGGAGGCCTTTCAAAAAGCCCTGGTTGACTTCATGCGGGCTCGGCCCCCACAGCCCACACCACTTGCTCTGACAAAATGTAGACCTGTCTCAACCCAGCAGCTGCTCCTGGGTGCCACCACCAAAGCTTGAGGTCAGCCCTTCTCACTCTGGATTTGTTAGAGAGGACTCAGACGCAGTCCACAGTCCGCTGTGAGTGTAAGTCAAGCACTGTCCCCTCGATCTCCCAGCTCAAGACTCTCGAGGGGGTCCTTTTGAAGACTCCATCATCACCCTTTGGTCATTCAGGAGCAACCATGCCCTACGACCTCCCCAAAGCAGGATGGTGGAGCAGGGCCGTCAGAATGACAGCAGCTCTATGCAAACATCTCTCTTAACCAGTGTTCTGTGGCAACTTCTACAAAGCCTCCTAACTGGACTTGAGGGGAAGAGGCAGTTACAGTGTGGCCCCCTCACCCACGCCCCCGTTGGGAAGGCTCACAGAGCTCACAGCAGACTGTTTTCAGCGGTAGCCACCTCCCCAAATTCTCCCCTTTCTCCCCTCTCTAATCCTCTTGAACCAGCTGAGGGATTCACATGTCATGGAATGAATTTTCAGATTCATTTCCTTTGTAAATCTGCATAATCTGAAATCTGTCCCATTGATGCTGAGAAATTCTAAAGGGAAAAAATGGTGCACACCTGCCCTGACTAAGGCTGAGGTGTACAGGAGAATTTCCAGTTATAATAGCCTGTTACATTGTCTTAGTTGGCAATTGTGGCAGTGGCTACTAGTCGTCCCTCAAAATCCATCTTCCTTTTCTTGTATATTATAGAAGTTCTGGTTTTTAGGTGGCTCGTGGTGCTGTGAAGAAAGATCTTCCGCCCTCTGTAGGACTCCCTAAACATCTCAGGGAAGGATTCCAATTTGCCTGGCTTTGCTTTACATATCCACCTCTAGCTTGATCAACGTGGCGGCAGGATAAGATGTTTGGGACAAGAAGATTTTGCTAGAACCATATACACTTAGCCTGGAGAGAGGAGCAGGTCTCCAAAAAAAGAGAGTCTGTCTTCATAAGGAGAGATTGGCCCTGGGCAGATCAAAGAGGAGAAGTTCGCATCAGGGGCTTTTAAGATTTTTGAGGCTGATACTTCCTGTTTGGATCCCATAGCCCTTCTGTGGTCACTGTATAAGGTGATCTAGGCTAATTGCCAATTTGTATCTAAAGTAAGAAGGCCGGGTATTTTCTTTGATCTTGAACTCACTTTTTTTTCTCACATGTGCTGCCCTGATAAATCTACTTATTAACACTTTCTCTATTTTGCCCTCTATCCTGCATGGTCTTTGTTGTGTTTCTGTTGAAAATCTTATTCACACATTTGTGTGCTTGTCTTGATTATAGGAATTTTTATTTTTATGGATTCCTTGTCTTTGCTTTACTTCAAACCTATTGATTCAATTATCAAGTTACACACACATACACACACACAATACAAAACACTATCTTGAGTGATAGAAAACACAAGCCAAAGCTCTAGTGCTCTGTGGAAATCAGGGTAAGAGACAACTTCCAGAATAAGCAGACCCATCCAAGAAGTGTTGCTGGTGGTGGTGGTGACAGAAGGGAAATCATCCTTAAACTTCCAGAGTAGAGAATACACAGGGAATGACTAAACTGGAAACCTCAAGGAGTAGGACTATGTTATTTAATGACTTGGAGGCAGATGCCAAAAGGGACAGCAAAAAGAGATGAAGGTGAGCGCCTGGGTAGCTCATTTGGTTAAGTATCAGACTCTTGATTTCAGCACAGGTCATGGTCTCAGGGTTGTGAGATGTAGCCCTGCTTTGGGCTCTGTGCTCAGGGTGGAGCCTGCTTGAGAGTCTCTCTCTCCCTCTCCTTCTGCCCTTCACCCCCCACCACGCATGTGATCTCTCTCTCTCTAAAAAAAAAAAAAAAATATATATATATATATATATATGATGAAGGTGGTTGCTTCTGGGGAATAAGTTGCAGTTGGAAAACGAAGATGGCCCAGGGGCTGATTACTTTCATTAAAATCTTATTGTACTGTTGTTAAATTATATGCATGCTAATTTGATAAAACAAAAATGAAATGAAATCACAACCCCAGTGGTGTTGGATTCTGGCCTGGCTTACTTGCATGGCTCAGGTTTTCTGTTTATGTCTCTTGTGCGTTGAGTTCCCTGTATCTGTCCTTCTCTTGGTTTAATCCCTACTTTTGAGGGCATCTCCTGGACTTACTTCCTGAGAGAAAAGCACATACTAGATAAAAATTCTAAGAAATTATATATGTATAAATGTCTCTCATCGACACTGAAATTTAATTGACTTGGGCACAGAATTATAAATTGGTACCCATTTTCCCTCAGAATTTCTCTGTTGTCTTTTAGTTTCTACTGTTTTATTGAGAAATCTGAAGCCATTCTGAATGTTGGTCCTTTGTAAGTAAAAAATATATATTTTTTTTCTTTTCTGGAAGATTTTGGGATTTTCTGCTTGACTGTAATACTCCAGCTGTGGTAAGAATCCATTTCAATTTATTGTAGTGAAACTTGATGAGACCGTTTTAATTCTGGAACTCTCATTTTAGCTTTTTCATTGATTATATTTTCTCTCTTCTATCTTTCTAGAATTCCTTCTGCTCAGATATTTAACCTTCTGGACACTTTCTAATATCTAATTTGCAAATGTTTTCTCTCTTATTTTCCATCTCTTAGTCTTTTTGCTCTACTTACCCTTTTTTTTTAAAAAAAATTATTTTTAAGTAATCTCTACACCCAGTGTGGGGCTCAAACTCACAACCCCAAGATCAAGAGCTGCAAGCTCCACTGACTGAGCAGACAGACGCTTCTCTCTCTCTTTCTGAGAAATTTCCTCAAAACTATCTTCCAGCACTTTTACTAATAGGTACATTTCTGCTTTCAGATTTTTATTTTCCAAAACTCACTCTGGATATTTGCATGTTTTTGTTTTGTTTTGTTTTTTGTTTTTGTTTGTTTTTGTTTTTTTAACAGAATCTTATTTGTACTTCATGTTTGCAATATCTTTTCTCTCAGAGAATATCAATGACAGTCGAGGCTTTTTTTTTTAAGATTTTATTTATTTATTTGAGAGAGAGCGAGCATGAGTGGTAAGGGGGTGGCAGGGAGGGAGAGAGACAAGCAGACTCCCTGCTGAGCAGGGAGCCCACAGCAAGGCTCCATCCCACAACCCTGGGATCATGACCTCAGCTGAAGGCAGACTTAACCATCTGAGTCACCTAGGCTCCTAATGTGTTGTTTCTGTTTTTTAAGTTGTCATCTCCTTGCTTAGACTTCTGACTTGCCTGTTGTGATCTTCCTCAGATGTTTGATAATCCTTCGCTCTCCATATATGGTGCTCATACCTAAGAGTCCAGCTTTCTTGGGTTTATTAAGTTAGTCAATACTTGTCTTTCAGCTTTCCAGCTTCTAAATGTTATCACTACCAAAAAAGGAGAAATCTTCAACAAGAGGATTCTGTCAATGAGCAGAGATGCTTTTCCATTCTTCGTCTCTGCTGATAATGTGCTATTTAGAGCAGAGGCCCAGAAGCAGTATGGTAGGAGGACCAGGAAGGAGGACTGTTCCCACTCAGTGGTCTAGAACATTTCTGTTCTGTTCCCAAACTTGCTGAATCCACTCAGTACAAGGAAAGCCCTATGCTCCAATTCCCCACCTCTCCTAGGAGGCGGGCTGAGCCCCATCTATCGCAAGCTCCAGGGGGATCACTCCTTCCCCTTCTCCTTGCCTCCTGAGCAGCTGATCAAAATAACCCGCGTATCCGTTTGCAAATCTTTCCCTAAACGCGGTGTTAGAAAAGTCTTTTCTCCATCTCATTACATTTTCAGAGATTTTCCTTCAATATAGTTGGCAGCTGAGTCAGTGTCTTTTTTGCGCCTCGGTCTCCTCTTCTGTAAAATGGGGATAACCCTGCCTCCCCCACTGCACCACTGTGAACAGGAAGTTAAATGAGGCCAACGGTCAGAGTCTGCACATCAGGAGCGGCTCTCCCTCTGACAGCTCTGAAAACCAGAAGCACGATGGAGACACCTTCTCCTGAAACCTCCTGTACGGGGGGCCCATGGTGAGGGCTTGCATTTTTTCCCAGCAGGGCCACCAGTGTTCGCAAAAGTGAAAGTAACTTTAAACCCCTTGAGATCAAAAACATAAGGTGAAAAAAACTCATTAACTAAATTCTCACCTCAACAACCATTGCAAGTAAGACCAGAGAGGAAAAGAAGGTATCAACCTCTCTAGACCGATGTGCAGGCAACAGGGTAAGCAGCAGCAATAGCTCTCTACACAAGCCCAGGGAAGGTGTGAGACACAGTGCAGTCTGCTGCTTCCTTCAGACCCAGGGAATGCTTGACACCTCTCTTGCTGCCTCCCCTTACCCCCCTTCCTTCTATTTTTCAGCTTCAAGAAGAACAGGAAGGGGTATATATTTTTTTTAAATGTTTTTCAGCAGGCAGGTCTGCCTGTGTTCTAGAAGGTGATGAGGTGGCGAGCTTGCCACATAAAATGATTCTGACCTGGGGCAAGGGCTTCAGGCTCTCCGGTTTGTCAGGGGAGCTGAGAACCAGGTTGGGGGTAGTTTGCCATCTCCTCTCAAGCTGGCGCAGGGAGCTCTAGTTCACACTACACATGGGACTCAAATCCAAAGTGAAAAAATGACTCCAAGATTCTTGACTAATCAGTGAAAGGGAAGTTAGCAGCGGAGCTCGGGTTTGAGGAGGTGGCCCCGAGCCAGCCTGCCAGATCAGTTCGTGTCTCCTGGGAGAGACCTCTGCTGCTGGCCGACCCACGGGGACACATGGAGTAGGCAGTGACAAACAGATGACTGAGGCTACTGAGACCACAGTCATTGCTCAGTGGTCCAAGTATGCACACAGTTTAGAATAAAACCCTCCAGGGATGCCTGGGTGGCTCAGTTGGTTAGGCGTCTGCTTTTGGCTCAGGTCATGATCCCCGGGTCTTGGGATCGAGTCCTGCATTGGGTTTCTGCTCGGAGAGGAGCCTGCTTCTTCCTCTGCCTGCCACTCCCCCTGCTTGTGCTCTCTCTCTCTGACAAATAAATACATAAAAAAACTAAAAATATATATATTCAGAATGAAACCCTCCGTGCAAACAGAAAGTAGGAAAAATGGACATGGTCTTCAAATCAAGTATAGTTCCTTGAGGGTAGCTTCTGGTTCTGGGCTTTCTTTCTTCGTTCTTTTCTTTCTTTCTTTCTTTCTTTCTTTCTTTCTTTCTTTCTTTCTTT
>NW_023270268.1:15188345-15223482 GCF_011800145.1 Mirounga leonina | reverse complement strand
TTTCTTTCTTTCTTTCTTTCTTTCTTTCTTTCTTTCTTTCTTTCTTTCTTTCTTTCTTCCTTCCTTCCTTCCTTCCTTCCTTCCTTCCTTCCTTTCTTTTCTTTCTTTCTTTCCTAGCCACTTCCAAATCCATTCTCTGTTTTTCTTCCTCAAGTTTCCCTTTTCTTCTCATCAGATTAATCTGCTAATAGGTTTGCCATATTTAGAAAATAAAACACAGTTAAATTTGAATTTCAGGTGAGCAGTGAAAAAAACTTCAGTGTAAGTATGCCCCATGTGATATTCGCACATGTAAGTATGCCCCATGTGATATTCACACATATTATAGCCAAAAGCTCTTTGTTGCTTATCTGAATTCAATGGAACAGACTTCCGAAAAATCATTCATTGTGGATCTGAAATTCATTTATCTGAGAATCTGTCTCTTATGTGCCAACGCTAGCTCTAGACCTTTTTCGCTCCCTTCTTCGGAATACTTTCTAGAGAAAGGCTTTCTTTAAGGCAAGGGGAGAAATGAAGGACTCCAGGCAGTTCGTTCCCATGCTAGGACCGACTACCATGAATTCACATTGAATCAGGGAGCTAGGATGGCTTCAGTTTACTAGCTAAGGGTGGGATGAATAGCCTGGTTTTAAGTTTGCTGCTTCTCCCAGGGAGTAGCCTTATAATGAACACCCATAGCTTTCCACACAGACCTGATGAGCTGTGACTCTAGACACCTGAGTCTGCTGCATCAAATTCCTCACACGTGGGTTCTTGAACTGACAGGATTTGTTTTTTAAGATTGTTCTTTTCAACTGGGAGAACTTCAATTCAGCGGAACAAGTATTTCTCGAGTAAATGTTAAGTCATGAGCCAGATGCTTCTCGAGGTACAAGTCTTCAAAGATATGTCTCCCACCTTCACCACATTCTAATTCATTTGGGGACCACACAGAAGAAGGCGACGGGGCTTTATTTTTTTTATTTTTATTTTTTTTAAAGATTTTTATTTATTTATTTGAGAGAGAGAGAATGAGAGACAGAGAGCATGAGAAGGAGGAGGGTCAGAGGGAGAAGCAGACTCCCTGCCGAGCAGGGAGCCTGATGCGGGACTCGATCCTGGGACTCCAGGATCATGACCTGAGCCGAAGGCAGTCGTTTAACCAACTGAGCCACCCAGGCGCCCGCAACGGGGCTTTAGAGTAGTATTGTTGTTATATGAGCAGCATGCACTGAAGATGCTACATAATATGGGGGAAATCCATTCCCTACACTACTTGATGTGTTCTTTTCCTCTGGAAAACTTTTCGAAAGTTCACAGATTTACATAACCAGTAACCATGGTTTGTGAATTAGCAGAATTATTAACCTTTCGTGTGTTGCCTTATATAGAGAGAATTTCACACATCTTTTTTTTCACATCTTAGCATCACTCAAATTGGGTGCATTTTAAAATTAGTTGCATATTGTGGCAACTTTCTTCCTCAGTGATACATAAAATAATAGTGGTTTTTTCATCAATGGCATCTTAAATTTGATAAAACAGCCCGATTTTTACTATTAAAATAATATTACAGATAAAACTGAAAGACTTTTCTTCTCTCCTACCACTCACCCTCCCCCAACTGCTTTCATTTTTTTTTTTTTTTTAATTTCCCAGAGGCAAAGACTCATAAATGTGGTGGCTTTCAGGCCATGGTTGTATACACACATATATATTTTTCTTAATAGATAATATTATTCTCTGTGTCATTGTTTTGTATACATAATTTTGCATCTATCTTTTCTTTTTTTTGTACAATTAGATTTAAAAATCTGTCCATGATGTATGTAGAAGAATTTATTTCTCTCCTTTATAATATTGCATTGTATGAATATACTGTAATTAATTTATCCATTCCCCTATTGATGGCCATTTAAGTGGTTTCCAATACATTTTTCCAGGTTTACATTCTTATAAATAAGAATCCTCTATTTAGAATTTAATTTAGTAATCCACATTTAGGAATGGAATTTCCAGGTTGTAGGTATGTGCACTTTAAATTTTCAATGTATCCTTAATTGAATTAAGCCTGCATTTAGGGGTGCTTTTAGCTTTATGGTTGAAATCTGGATTTGTTATTGTGTAAGGTTTGGTTTTTTTCTCTCCTCAAAGGAAAGCCCTTTCTGTTTTGCCTTTCACCCACTTATTTACCAGAAATCATAATAGTACAGTGACTCTCTGTAAATGTTAGCTTTGAAACTTTTGTGATGGTTTGTGGTCCCTCAGTCAACTGAACCACCTACACTTCATAAATCATCACTGTATTTCCAAAGACTTTCTGTGCTTGAAAGGCTATGCAAGGCCCCCTCAGGCCCATATGGCAATCATCTAGAGTTGGAGGGACGCAGTAGCATCAGCCAGAGATTTTAGAGATACAGCACTATGTGGCAAGGGCCTAGGAGCGGGCATCCCCAGTGGATCTAACAGTGCCACATCTAGGAATTTATTGTAAGGAAGTAATTAAAAATGTGCACAAAAGTGACGTGACAAGGTATTAACTCGGGTTCGTAACAGTAGAAAGTAAGAAATACTGTTAGGATTCCATATGAGAAATAACCTTCTGATTTATAAATAAATCAGGGTGGGTTTCTATGGAAAAAAAAAAAAAAGCCCCAGAAAGTGCACATAGCATGTTGTTAAGTGAGAAAATGGGGTAGAAATAGTTTGAAGAGCATGACTTCTTTTTA
Organism: Mirounga leonina; assembly: GCF_011800145.1. Classification (NCBI taxonomy): domain Eukaryota; kingdom Metazoa; phylum Chordata; class Mammalia; order Carnivora; family Phocidae; genus Mirounga; species Mirounga leonina. The sequence goes on along the minus strand of NW_023270268.1, from coordinate 15,220,771 downwards.
AAAAGATATTCATGGAAAAATCTCTGGAAAGATATAACCCAGGCTAACAGTGGTTCTTTCTGGGATGTGGAATTATGGATGGGTTGTATTTTCTTACTTTTTTCATCTATCTTTCTAACTTTTATACAGTGATCATATATTATTTTTGTGACTCAAATAATTAAAAAGAAACATGCCAGGATTTTGTTCGCTTGGGTCACGGTTTTGTATTAGAATGAACACTGGGAGGTGGGAAGTTTGGTAAGAGAATTTAGGAGCAAGATAAGATGGGGGGATAAACTTAATAGAACACATTATCTGGGAATAATTTTGAATTTTTCTTGTGCATTTTCTTGGCCCTTGCTCTCCAAACTTTTTAAAGGACTCTTTGCACAAATATCCACGGATGACTGCTGTCTTGCAGTGAATAATCCAGTTTTCCTTTTGTTCTTAAAAGACTTCTGCATTTCTTCCTTCACTGTAGGTGGAGAATTTGCACTCCCATTGAAGACCTGCGGAGAAGTGGATTTGATTGCCTTTCTTGATAGTAAATTTAAGAAAGGTACTTAATGTTTCCTTTAGGTTTTTTTTGTTTGTTTTAGTTTGGAGGGATACAAAATCTCCTTTACAATAACATTTTCTTTGTAGCTTCAATATCCTGTCCTTGAATCTTCACTGTGGAAAAAGAAATCACTTGGTTAAGGCAAGAAGCTCTATTTACTATGAGCTACTTATCAGCTTCATAATGTCCAAGTTAGAGTGTGCATAAAGAAAATATGGTTGCATGTGGAAGGGCTCTTTAATGTCTTTGGGTACATAAATTCAAATAATTTAAAGTTGTCACTATAGTAAACTAATCAAAAATATTAAAAATGGTAACATTGAATGCTGTCCCATTTATGGGCTATGGAAAACCTAGCATATGTACTCATTGACAATAACACTTAAAACTGGTTCGGTATTAATGGAAAGAATCCTAATAATATGTAAGAATGATCAAAAAGTTTTCACTTCCCAAAGAAAAAGTGACTGGTACAAAAATGTACACAAGACCATTTGCTGACTGTCCTTTTATGATGTACCTTGAGTGCAGAAGCATTACAACGTTCAAAATTCTTTCCAACTTTGAGTCACTGATTTTACGATTCCTAAAATCATATAATTTTTGAGGTGGAAGGAAACTTAAAAATGTAGCCAGATGGCCCAAAAGAGTTGAAAAGATTTTCCTAAGGTCCCCCAACTAATAACTGAAGAAGCTGGGTTTGTGGTTGGTGACTCTGTAATTATGAGTTATGCATCTTTCACGCAATACTCATGTTCTCAGTAATGAGATAACACCCCCCCCCCCCAAAAAAAGACTCCCGGGGCCATAAGCAAGTTGTTGGTCAAGGCAGAGTCATGCTGAGAGGACCTTAGGGAGATCGGTCAATTCTCTCATCTTAAAGAGAAAGAAAATGAGGCCCATGGAGGTGAACTGATTTGGCTCAAGGTCAATGGACTTCCTGTAACTGTTTCTTGGACAAGAGAAACAAGTGTGGGAAATGGGTCAGCAGTGTGAATGCCGGCTTCTTCAGGTTGCAATATTTGGATGAAGGCTGAAGAGATACAGAGCAAGTGTTGGTTAAGCAAGTGTACCACGTGCTGGTGCTGCTCCTTCTGCATTCCAGACAGACAATAGCTCTGGAAGTGGTGTGAATGGCACCCCACCCCCACAATTAACCTCAAAGAGGTGTTAATTTCACAGTCAAACTGAGGACCATTTAAATTCAGGCAGTGTCAGAAAACAAGCATTTATTTGGAACCAAAAGAACAATTTGTCTCTTTTCTTTTACATTGTCTGCCCCATTAATTTTCCCAGAATAAAATGTCTTTAAACAGAGTTTCCCTGCTCCTGGAATGCCCTACATCCCAGTCTAGGCAAACAGGACCTTTATACGAGAAGAAAAGGCACTTGGACACACTTTGGTGAAGACAGCAGGAAGAATGTATAATTGCCTCCGAAGAGGGACATTTCTGGAAATAAAGCTAACACAGCACACATTTGTTCTTCTGAATATCCTCTTATTAATGACACGATGATGTCCTTCCCAGAGTTCATCACATTTGTTAGAGTGTGGACACTTTTTCTCTCAAACCGCTGATTTTGTTTATGATCACATGGTTATGGTTTTGGATAACTCTAAATTTCTTTTCTTCATCTCATGGTTTCTCAATCTTAGGCACTACTGACATTTTGTTCTGGATATTCCTTTGGTGAGTGCAAAGGGGAGGGTGTCCTGTGTATTATAGGACATTAAGCAGCATCCCTGGTTTCTACCCACTAGATGCCAGTAACACACTTCTTCCTCATGTTCCCCATTCGTGACAACTGAAAATGTCTCCAGACATTGCCACTGTCCCTGGTTGAGATCTAGTCCCAGCATGCAAGTCAACAAAAAAGCTATGCTATTCTAATTTCAAAAGGCACCCAACACCTTTCCCAGAGTTGGGCTCAAGTCCCATGGCTATGGCTTCCTGACCTTCTTGGTACTGGACCATCCACCATGTTGAGATAAAAATCAGAAACCATGAATGTTGTGTTATTTGGGAAATCACAGGGATATGAACTAGCTTAATTCTTTATCCCACTCCATCTTTTTTTTTTTTTAAAGATTTTTATTTATTTATTGTAGAGAGAGAGAGGGAGCACAAGTGGGAGGGACAGGAGAATCTCAAGCAGACTCCGCACTGAGTGCAGAGCCCAATGCAGGGCTCGATCTCATGGCCCTGAGATCAGGACATGAGCCAAAACCAAGAGTCTGACGCTTAACCAACTATGCCACCGAGGCACCCCTCTCCTACTCCATCTTAATTACTCCTTTCATCTGTATTTTATTAGCAAAAACTTATGTTGTCTATACCTAAATGTATTATCATCTTGCTAAATAATCTGTATAATAGTAATACCTACCATGTATTGAGCCCTACTATGTTCCAAGTTCTGTTTTATGCACTTGTATTGTCATAACCTAAAGAGTTAGGTAGCTATTGTCCTCATGTCACTAGGATGTAACTCCATGAGGGCAGGTACCATATGTTTATTTTATCAGTGTGCCCCCAGGACTTTGCAGTGGCCAGCACCTATGATTGTGTATAGTAGTGCCCAGTAAATATTCTTTAAAATGAATCAATGATTGAATAAATTTTACTGAAGATCTTTGACTTCTCCCTTTCATAATCCAAACCTAAACTTGCAGCATATCCTGTTTCCTCTACTTTCCAAATATATTCAAAGTGTATTCATTTCTCACTACCTTTACTACTACCCGCCTGACCCAGGCCAGCATGATCTCTCACCTGGATAATTGCAATAGTCTCCTAACTGTTTTTCATGCTTCTGCCCTCATCCTACTGTGGTCTGTTATCCAACCAGCAACTGGGGACCATTTCAGATCATTCAGATGTTTTCACTCAAAATCTTCCAACGGCTCCCATCTCACACAGAGCAAAAGCTCAAGTCCTTTTACTGGCCTACAAATTCTAGATCTTGTGTCTTCTGTTCATTCTCTGGTTTCATTTTCAGAGCCCTTCTTGCTGTTCTTTGAACATGTCAAGCACACTCCAACTTCTAAGCCTTTGTACTAGCTGCTCCCTCTGCCAGGAACACCCTTCCCATCGGTCTCTCTATTTAACCTACTCCATCCTTACATCTTTACTGAAATGTCATCTTCCCAATGAGACCTTATCTGGCCACCTTTATTTAAAGTTGCAACCCTCTTGACCTCTTTTGCTGTTTAATGTGGGCTCATTGCATTTATCATGTTCTAATAAACCAGAATGTAAGTTTCATGAAGGAAGGGAGTTTTGTCTGTTTTGTTTGCTAGTAAATCTCCAGCACCAAGTACTAGCATATAGCAGGTGCACAAATATTTGTTCTTGTTAAATGAATGAATGAGGACACAGAGAGGGTAACTGGCAGAACTAGGATATGAATGCAGGTTGCCAGCCTCAAAGTCCTATTGTTTCAATGTTTCTCGAACTTGGCTGTGTATCAGAATCCTTGGGGGATGGAGTATATTTGTTAGAACACAGATTCCCAGGCCTCATGCTGGACCTCAGGAGTCAAAATATCAAGGAGGGGGATTCAGGAGACTGTACTTTAAAAAAAATCCCAGAAGGTCCTAGGGAGCTAGTCCACTGGCTCAGCAGATCTATAAATGGGAGCTTAAGGTATGATCTAGAAGCTTTCTGCATCAGAACCAGCTGGATCAAAGTCTGGGATCTGAAGCCAGCTTCCCAGGCTGTGAATCCTGACTCCACTGTCCCTATGCCGGCTTGCTTTTTTTTTTTTTTTTCCCCTTTCTTTTTTATAATCAGAAATTCTTTAAGGAAAGGATTTCAAAATCTAGCTGTGTTGAATTTCCTTAAAGTAGAGTCCCACGTCTGTAATTTACTAACTATTGGACCTTGGTCAATTCCTTACCTTCTTTATCGGTTTTCTCATCTGTAAATTGGGGGAAATATTTGTCCCTGTTGCCTAGGATCACTGTGAAGATTTAATGAGTTTAGGTTATGAAATTACCAGAATAAAAGATGGCATATAGCAAACATTCAATAAATGTTAACAGTTATTATTGTTAGCACTACTAATTTCTAGGTTCCAGCCCAGACTTATGAAATCAATCTCTGCAGTTAGGGCTCTAGATCATTTAAAACAAGCATTCCATGTGATTCTGATGCACACAGATGTGAGCAGCACTGCCTTAGTCTGTCTCATGGGGAGAGGAGCAGCCTGATAGCCAAATGCTCAAAAGATGCTGGATAAAAGCAGTCATCTCCTGGCCCCTGAGAAACAAAAGACTTGTGGCTTGGTTAGTAATAAAGTATACAGGTTTAGAGTGCCAAATTAAGCTCAGAAATTATCCAGCCCAAATTCTCATTTTTATAACTAATGAGGCAGGTCCCTAAGGTGATTATGCAACCCATGTGTTAATACTCCTAAAATGAAAGCAAAGAAATTCCTTTGTGTCCTTGTTACTCAGTCAACATGGTCTAAGGACCAACAGAACCAGCACCAACCAGGAAGCAAGCTTGTTAGAAATGCAGAATCCCAGTCCCCATCCCAGACCTACAGCATCAGAAGCAGTAATCTAGACCACTGGTTCTCAGACTCGGCTGCACACTAGAATTACTTGGGAAGCTTAAAAAAAAAAAAAAAAACCCACTGATATTTGGATTCCATCCTTAGAGATGCTGATACATTTGGTCTGGTGTGAGAAGTGGACATCGGGATTTTTAAATCTCCTTAGGTGATTTTCATGTGCAGTAAAATATAGTAATCTTATGTCAATCACTCTAGATATCAATTGCTCTCCAGGTGCTCTGGGTTGGATGAAACTGAGTCAGCAAACTGGGCTTGAAGTTGCTGCTTGTCCATGGGAATATCCAAATCAGGAATGGTTTTCAATTGCCATTTAGAAAAAAAAAAACCCACATAGATTAGACTTACGGAAAATTATATATATATTTACATATAAATATGAATAAACACATATGCCACCTCATCTCTGATGTTACAAGTTTTATTTAATAAGGAAAGCCATAAGATAAGAAGATTACCTTTAAAAAATACAAAAAAGAAAAGATCTATCACTAACCATCCTGCCACCTGAACACAATAGCACCCTTCATTTGGCCATGTAAGTTTCAAATTCTGAATGCATTTTTTTCCCCCTGTTGACTTTGCTCACACTGGTGTTTATTTTCAGATCTACCAAAGTGGATGACTGCATTTAGCCTTGTGTTTTTTGGTTTTGTTTTGTTTTCCCCAATTAGATTGCTGCTTAGGATTTTTCCTCTTATAAGCATGTTTTATGAAGAGAATGCATAATTGTCTCTTGAATCCATCCCATTAACTGTCTGGCACTTCATCTTGCTCTTCTGTGACCCAGAGATAACTTCTAGCCTATCTTCCTTGTGGGGAAGATTGCATGAGATAATGAAGGCAAAGGTGCTTTGAAAAAAGATAAAGAGCTTAAGACCAGTGGGACAGAGGAAGCATCATCAATATAACTCCATTTGTTGAGGACCAATGTGCCAGGCTTTAGGTAGTTTACATATTTTTCCTCTGATGGTCAGAGCATCCTTGTAGAGCGTTACTATCCTTATTGTATAGACAGGAAAACTGAGGCTCAGAGAGATTCAGGAATGAGCTCAGGGTCTCACTACCAGTAACTGAGAAAGCCAGTTTTCACACCTAGATTTTCTTGGTCCTGAAGTCACTTCCCCAAGCAGTCACTCAGAGGCACACATAAAATATGACAGACTTTGGAAAGTGCCGTATCATAGGAAAGGAATAGATGGAGGCCTGTAAAATTGTAGAAGGGGAAGAAAGTTGTAAGTTGAAGTGACTCGTACTTCTGTGTTTGGCAGATAAATTTTAAATCAGAGTGGTAGCCTTGTTGGACTGATTCTACTAATTTAAGCTAGAATAATTCGAAGATAATTAGATTTTTACCAAGACTTTATAATGAACACTTAATTTGCAAGCTATGCTTACTTTATCTAGACATACACTTCTGAGGAGTACTGATGATCAGCTTGCGTTGAACATGTACATACTTGGATGGTGATAATTGACAGATCAATGGAGAGGAAGACTTCTGAGAAGGGATGTACCCAGATTCTGCCATCCTCCCAAGCACCCCTCAATCCCAGTCTGTCTGACTGTCTGTCTCTCTCTGAGGTGTTTCGAAATGAGACTCACAGGATAGGAAAACTTTTCTAAAGAGGCACTAGAATTAGGCTTATATTCTCAAATTTACTGGCTCTCAACCTTGGCTACACATTAGGATCACCTGGACAGCTTTCAAAATATTGATTCCTGAGTCTTACCTCCAGAGATTCTGATGTTATTGGTCTGGATGTGAGGATTTTTGAGAAATCCTGCCAATTCTAGTAGGAAGTAGTGTTAGAGAATCCCTAGGCTAACTGTTCTTAAAGAAACTGGTGACTAAATTACTAAAGAAAATGTATGTAATGGAATTATACATAATTAAAAGTGTATCCCTCTAGCCAAACCAATAAATAGAAATTGCCATCATCTTTGCATATGCCCTTAGATAGCCCTGGATATTCATACTGCATGGCTTATTATAGTTTGTAATGAATACTTGCTGGATATGTAAAGGACTGAATGGTGGATGAACCAATGAATAAATAAAAGAAAGGCAAAGCTGAGTGACTACATCAGGAAAGGTGTATCCTTTTTGCTTTTATTTTTAAAACATGTTTTTGCATAGAGGTAAAATTAGAAGATCCATGGATTTGAAGTCAAGAGACTTGTATTTGAATGTGCACCATGGAAAAAGTCAGATAAGCTTTCTAAAACTCAGTTTTATTATTTATTAAAACAGGAAAACAATCCTGGGCTTTAGTGATAACAGGTAAGAATATTGTCTACAAAAAAGCTTTGTAAGCAACAAAGCACTATAAAAATACAAGGGAATATTATTGTCTTTATTATACAAACAAGAAAAACCCAGTAATGTAACTTTGACCAGCGGCTCTCAAACTTTAGCATGTTTCAGAATCCTCTGGAGAGCTGGTAAACATGCCGATTCCTGGTTAGAGATCTTGAGTCAGTATATCTGGAGACCACTTCATGTAGCATTGACTTAGACAAAGTTATCATGTGATGCTTATCCAACAGCATCATATTTCATTGCTCTTATACACTTGGCATCTCAGCTCTTCCTTTAATTTCCTTTACCCTCTCCAATACTCAGAACCAACTTTCCAAAAACAAACAAACACACAAACACACAAACACACAAACCTACTTACTTCATATTTGTGAGTGAGTTGACACCTGTGTACTACTTCATCTTGGGATATCAGGATTCTAAGACAAATTATGAAATAGAAATTTGCTCATCCCCTTAAAGAGTTAACAGGTTTTAGTCAGTCAGTATTGTTTCATCATGGAGAGTGGTGGGAGAGCAGGTGACTTATCAGGCTTGGGTTTGAGAATAAAAGAGAACAAAGACAGAGAGGGATGAGAAGGAAGAGGTCTATGGGGAGACAGACTTAATACTTCAAAGTTTTGACTAGTGTAAGCCCTAACTAACAAACTAATCCTGGGTCTCTCTTGTGTACTCTTCTTGTATCTGTCTCAAATGAAAGTAAATGAGAGCTTGGTGACAACCTTTATTTGGTGGAGTCAAAGTTTCAGCATACCAGAACATTAGATGATAAGACTGTAACTACTAAAACACTCATTAAATTTTTTTAAAATTAATTATTCTTCCATATAAGTAATATAGTCACGTGATTCAAAAGGCAAATATGGGAAATCAGTATAAATGGTGGAGTAGGGAACTCTTGGGATCTATCACCAGAGACACAAAAACCTGGCAAAAACTATCAGTATTAAACTTACTGATTTCTGAGAAAGAATCAAATATTTATGGCAACCAAGTGAACTCTTCACCTAGAAAAAGTTACTGAAACATGGCCAGAAATTTTCATTTACTCTAGTTCCACCATTCTCCTTAATGTGGCAATGGACTTAAGATAGCAGCCCACATTCCCTGTGTGGGCACCAGGTTTCAGAGGAACCAGACAAGATCTTGTTCCCAAGGAATTGTGTTTATCTGTTTTGACCTGACTGGGGTTTCACTTCCCTTTTTTTTTCACCCCACTTGGAACACTATCAGGGCTTAGTGGCTACATGGAGGATGTTCCTCCAAAGATAAAGAACATGCCACTGCTGTCTGGGGAAAAGAGTAATAGTTTGGGTGAACAACAGACAAACCAAAAGTACATGAAGAAAAGCCAAGGAGTGAGATTTTTGAGGAGAATAACACCTTTGGAAATTTTTCATGTATACTAGGGTGTCTAGAAAACATGTGTATGCCTAGAGCAGAACACACACTCAGAATAGACCTGAGAAAACCATATGCTTTCATCTCTAGCTAATCTTCAAGCTCAGTGCAAGCAGGAAGAGAAGGCTCAAGCAGAGTTGAAAAGTGCCTGGCTAAGGAGGGAGTGACCCAACACAGAGCCAATCTGCAAAGACCTGGATAATTATTTTGTTTACTTTTCCAGATTTTCCTTTTCTTGACTTCAGGCATTTAAGGAAATCTTTGTCAAACAGCTGGCTGAGCACTAAGCTAAAGGAATAGAGACTTTAGAGTCTTCCATGACCAGGACTGCAGTCTTTACAAAAATAGTTTAGAAAAGTCACTGAATAAACAAGTAACTGCAACCCATAATAACAAAAAACAATAACAAAAAATCTTAGGGAGAGGAGAGAATTTAATTTTCAGTTGCCACATCATAATACTCAAAATGGCCTGTTTTCAACAAAAAAAAATTATGAGGTATGCACAGAAACAAAAAAGTATGGCCAACCCAAAGGAAAAAAAATTAAATTAACAGAAACTGCCCAAGAGGAAGCATACATATCAGACCTACTAGACAAAGATTTTAAATCAACTTCCTTAAATATGTTCCAAGTGCTAAAAAAAACCAAGAACAAAGAACGAAAGGAAACCAGGACAATGAAGTCTCTCCAAATAGAAATTTTGGAGCTGAAAATACAATAATTGAAATAAACAAATTTATTGGAGGGGTTTAACAAAGCCCACGACATCTGTGGGACACCAACAAGTATACTAAAATATGTAAAATGAGAATCTCAGAGAGAGAGGAGAGAAAGAGGCAGAATGAATATTTGAAGAAATTATGCTAGAAAGTTTCCCAAATTTGACAAAAGATATGAATCAACACATCCAAGAAGCTCAACAAATTTCAAAATATTCAGGATAAACAGAGATCCACATTGATACACATAATAATCAAACTGTTGGAAGACAACTTTGAAAGCAGCAAGAAAGAAGTGATTCATTAGATAGAAGGGATCCTCAATAAGACTAACAGCTAATTCTCATCAGAAACCATGGAGGCAGTGAAATGACATACTAAATTCAAAGTATAAAGTGATAATTATAAATGTATGTAATGGGCATACAGTATAAAGATGTAATTTGTGACAATAACAACATAAAGGGGAAGGCTAGAGACATCCAGGAGTAGAATTTTGCATTCTATTGAAGTGAAGTTTGTATTAACTCAAACTAGTTTGTTATAAGATGTTAATTGTAATCCCCAAGATAATCACTCAGAACATAATTTGAAAGTAGTTGAAAAATTTTAAAAGTTGAAAAGAATCAAAATAGTGCAGAAAAAAACCCCTGACATCCAATTAAACAAAAAAGAAGGCAGTAAATGGAGGAATTGAGGAAGAAAAAAAGATATGACTTATTGAAGACAAATAGCAAAATGGCAGAAGCCTTCCTTATCAGAAATCACTTTAAATGTAAACATAAGAAACTCTCCAATTTAACAGCAGAGATGTGCAGAATGAATTAAGAAATAATAACACGATACATCTATTTGCTGTCTACAAAAATTCACGTTGGAGCCAAAGATACAAAGTGATTGCAAGTAAAAGGATGAAAAAATATTGCATGTAAACTGAAAGAAAGCTAGGGTGGCTATAATAATATCAAATAATATCAAACGAAATGGGCCTTAAAGCAAAAGTTATTATAAGGGACATATATAAAAAAGCCACAGCTAACAGCATATTCAATGGTAAAAGACTGAAAAATTTCCCCCTTAGATCAGGAACAAGACAAGGATGCTCACTCTTACCACTTCTATTTAACATTGTAATGGAAGTTCTAGCCAGAACAATTAGTCAAGAAAAGGATATAAAAGACATCTAAATAAGAAAGGAGGAAATATAACTACCTTTACTCATAGATGACATGATCTCATATATATAAAATCCTAAAGAATTCACAAAAAACTATTAAAGCCAATAAATGAACTCGCAAAATTTCAGGAAATGAGACCAACACACATAAAAAAATCCAGTCGTATTTTTATATGGTAGCAAAGGGTTGTCCAAAAATGAAATTAAAATCAGAACAATTCTATTTACAGAGCATTAAAATTAATTAAATACTTAAGGATAAATTTAACCAAAGAGGCAAAATACTTGTACACTGAAAACTATAAAACATTGTTGAAATAAATTTAAGAGGATCTAAATAAATGGAAAGAAATTTCCTGTTCACAGATTGGAAGACTTAATATTGTTAAGATGGCGGTACTCACCAAATGATGTACAGATTTAATGTGATCCCTATCAATATCTCAATGGCTTCTTTTTTTTTTTTAGGAAATGGGAAAAATCTGATCCTGAAATACATGGAATTGCAAGGAGCCCAAAATAGCCAAAACAATCTTGAGAAAAAGAACATACGTGAAGGATTAACATTTCCTGATGTCAAAATTTACTACAAAGCTATAATGGTCTTTGTGGTCCTAGCATAAAGATAGACATAGAGATCAATGGAATAGAATTGAGACCATAAATCAACCCATACGTTTATGGTCACCTGTGATTTTTCACAAGGGTGATGGGACAATTTAATGGGGAAAGAACAGTCTCTTCAATAAAAAATGCTGAGAACTGGATATCCATGTGCAAAAAATGAAATTAGATCTTTACCTAATACTATATATACAAAAATTAACTCAAAAATCAAAGAACTAAACATAAGAGCCAAAATATGAAATTCTTAGATGAAAACATAGGAGTAACTCTTTATTACCCTGGATCTGGCAATGCATTTTTAGATGTGACATCAGAAGCACAAGTAACAAAAGAAAAATAGATATAGTGAACTCATCAAAATTAAACATTCTTGCGCAAAGGATATTATCAAGAAGAGTGAAAAGACAATCCACAAAATGGGAGAAAATACTTGCAAATCATATTTCTAATGAGTCTAGTATCTAGAACATATAAAGAAATCTTACAATTCAGCAATAAACAGACAACCAGATTAAAAATGTGCAAAGGACTTGGACAGACATTTCTCCAAAGCAGATATACAAGTGGTCAACAAGCACATGAATAGATACTCAACGTCATTAGTCATTAGGGAAATGCAAATTGAAACCACAATGAGATACCACTTCACACTCAGTAGGATGGCTATAATAAAAAAATTTAAGGGACATTAGCAGGGGTGGCAAGGTTGTGGAGGAATTGGAACACTCACATTGCTGGTAGGAATGCAAATGGTGCTGCCTCTGTATAAAGCAATTTGGTGGTTCCACAATAAGTTAAACAGAATTTCTATATCACCTAGAAATTCCACTTCTTGGAATATACCCAAAAGAATTAAGAATAGGTGTTCAAACAAAAACTTATATATCAATGTTCATAGCAGCACTATGCACAATAGGGGAAAGATGGAAATAACACAAATGTCCATCAGTGGATGAATGGATAAAGAAATGTGTTCTATCCATACAGTAGAGTATTATTCAGCCTTAAAAGAAATGAAGTATGAATGCATACTACAACTGGATAAACCTAGAAAACATGGAACCCAGACACAAAACGCCACATATTATTTATAGGAGATATCAAGAATAGGCAAATTCATAGAGATAGAAAACAGATTTAGGATTTCCAGGGGCTAGGTGGAGCAGAGAATGAAGAGAGACTGCTTAATAATAGGTATGGGGCTTCCTATTAGGGTGATGCAAAATTCTGGAACCAGATAGCTATGATGATTGTATAATTTCATGAATGTACTTAGTGTCATTGAACTGTATACTTCAAAATGGTTAAAATGGTAAATTTTATGCTATGTGTATTTTACCACACACACAAAGAGTCAAATATGAAAAGGCACATTGAAAGAAGTGCCTTTATCCCATGCCTATCACCTCCACCTGATCCTCTACTTCTAGAGTGATCCTGTGACTCTCAGAGGTAAACACTTTAGGAGTTTATGGTTTATTTTTTGTTACATATTTATGAAATATAAAGAAATATAAAGGGCACCCAGGTGGCTCAGGTCATGATCTTAGGGTGGTGAGATCAAGCCCTCTGTAGAGGTTTAAGATTCTCTCTCTCCCTCTCCTTCTGCCCTTTTCCCCACTCATACGTGCATGCTCTCTCTCTCAAAAAAAAAAAAAAAGAAAAAAGAAAGAAAAAGAAATACAAGTATATATTCTTATAGCTATTTTAGTCTCGTAAGATCTAACATGCTATATACTAATGTCTCCTTTGTTGTTTTTTTTTTTGGTTAATGGTGTACCCTAGAGATCTTCCCAGATCAACACATAGAGGTGGTCCTTCTCTTTTACAACCACAGGTCCACTGCTATGAAAGAGCTCATTCTTCTGGAGATTCACTGAATATCATAAAGCCTTTGAAAAGAATTATAACTCTTTTGATGGACGTTAACTAACCCTAATCATTCTGCAATATATAAGTGTATCAAATCAACACATTGTATACCCTACACTTATACAAAGTTATATGTCAATTATATCTCAGTAAATCTGGGGGGAAAAAAGAGAAAAGTTTAATGCTTTCCTCCCTTTACTTCCAATCTCAATAACCAGTTCTGCTTTCATTAAAAGCTCAAAGATCCAAATGACCCCCAAAGCAAAATCTCCTACCAGGATGTAAAAGCAAGATAGTGAATTTCCTTGTGCTCTTTCTCATCTTCCGCATCTCCTATGGCCTTCTCCACACTACAGGAAATATTTGGAATTGGTGATAGCTGTTGAGAGCTCAAACCATGGGAGATTCTGCAGGCTATAAACCCTGACCATTGTCAATTTAGCATTTTCTCCATATGCGAAAGTGAGGAGGAAGACAGGGGCAAGCAACCCAACATTGTACCTACAGGCTTCACAATGTCCTATAGGATCTTCCAAAACCAGTCTTTGACTATGATGTTCAAATGTATCCACAGTAAGGTGAATTAACCTTCATGGGATCCTAAGTGTTTTAAAGAGCTTCTCTCTTGCAAGCATCAAAGGAAACCAGCAATTCTCAGTTGCTTCAGTAATTCGAATCAGAAGAGAAAGCAGTTAGTAACTTGTTGAAATAAACCCAGTCCAACTCCAGATTTCAGCAACCATGAAAGAAATTATTTTCTTCACACATGCGTTTAACATAACAGGTGAAGAGACAAAAGGGAAATGAGTTTGCACGAGGCACCATGGTTAGTCTTGATTATGATTCAGCAGATTCCTTGGTGTAGATTCTTTCCACCTGCAAGTTAAATTTCTGATAACTTGGTATGGCTGCCTTCTGGACTGAAGCAAAGACTGCTCTCCCTCTGCTGCCTAGCTTGTTATTCCTGCAAGAACAGGGCCCACTCCACCTCTTCATAGCCCATAATGCCATCTCATATTGACTTCCCTCCCCACATGCCATTACTTGCACTCAGCTGCGTCCACAGTGGCTGGCACATAGTAGGCATTCAGTGAAGATGTGTCGACTACTACATTCTGCCTTTTAATTCTACAGGGTCTCCTGTATCAGTCACGGTAGACATATAATACCCCAAACTTGGTGAAGATCAGGTTCTCGTCCTGACTTCTGTTCTCCCGAGGCCAGCAACTCAAAAGGCTGCCAGTCTTTCTGGAGAACCACCCAAAGTAAACCATGGAGTTGTGACATCTGATGCCCAGAGTAGATGGTCCCTGGCCAGAGGCAGCCACTGGGGAAGTAGATGCATGGCAGCACCTTTTCTCAGCTTTTCTTTCCCCCTGGCTGCCTTGGTCTGCAGCCCACTCAATCCCTCCACTGCCTGGGACCTGAGCCCATGCTCTCGCTTGACCTCCTCTGCCATGAGGTTGAAGAAGGCCTAGGGCAGGTCAAACTGGAAGCCAGGGGCAAAGACTGGAGGATCCGGCACAGTGGGTCCCACTTGTGTGAGCTCAGAGCTGAGGCTCCCTGTGCCTCCGCAGGCTCTGGAGCTGGGCGATGGCAGCATCATAGATAGTCTTGGGTCCCTCTTAAACGGAGGGACAGATCTCCAGGATATATAAGATACAGATATAGATATATTTGGGATACACACATATGGTATCACCTGGGCTTGCCAGTAGAATCAAATGAGAGGTAGTGGTTGAGTTCTACATTATTTTCTTAAATGGCTGGTTTTGAGTTACTATGCAAATGGTGGTTTTTAAATTATGCTAATATATTGCTAACAAGATTCTAAATCAAAAAGAAAAACCAAAATAATCAATCAATCTAGATTGATTTTGAGGAATTGGCTCGCCTGACTGTGGTATCTGGCAAATCACAAATCTATAACAGGTCAGTTTGCTTGAAACTCAGGCAGGAGCTGATGCTATCGTCTTGAGGCAGAATATCTCCTTTTCTAGGAAATCTCAGATTTTGCCCCTAAGGCTTTCAACTGACTAGATAAAGCCCACCTACATTATTGATGGTTGATATCCTTTGTTTAAGGTCAACTGATTGTAGATATAAACCACATTTCCAAAATTACCTTCACATCAACACCTAGGTTAGCATTTGATTAATAACTATCTGTTGTAGCCTAATCAAACTGACACACACCTTTAGCATTACACCTCCTCATCTGATTTATAAATATGCCAAAGGGCAGAACCACAACTGCACTGAGGACTTAGTGTGTGCTCTACCGCCATTTACCTACCTCAATTATCTCTGGCCCAAGTCCTCTCTTTCTTCTTGAGATGTCTATTATCTTTTAAAGTTCCAATCTGCTTTTATTCTTGATGCAGGCTAGTCTTCTCTTCCTGGGCTATCCACAAATATGCTTCACCTGGTCCCTAGCTCCAACTACTAGGTGCCTTTTTCATGGGTCAGGTGCTGGCCTAGACCTTGGTCCTTTTTCTCTTGGAGTGTATAATCTAATCTCCCATTCAAAACTGTGGGCCCTGTTCCCTTATTTCTAGTAAAGACATTTATTCAAAAATGACCAAAGACATTTGTAGTCTTTAGGATGAAAAGAGAATTACTTTTGGTTTATTCAATAAGATTTAGGTCATAGGGGCCCAGGTGGGGAAAAAAATTTAAGTCATAGATGCTCCATTATCAAATGGAGCACATAGAAGTATTATTTTAAAATATAATAGATGCTGTACCTAGTGCATGTAAGTATCATTGCCTTATGGAGAAATTAAAGGTCTGGTAGTATGACTATGCTAATAATATATATGAACTAAAGGAAAAAGAGATGAATCTTAAAGGTACCTATAAGCTTTATGCTTCCTTTCAGCTTCAAGTTTATTATGTGGAAATTGATTTTGTCAATAAATTTACATATGTTATCTTCTGCCCGAGAATTTGGAAAACCACAAATCATCATCCATTTGGAGAAACCAGTTTGATGGTTGCCATTGCCAAGAGCAAGGCTGAAGTTGGTTTGTTAAGTTAGGCCATCTCTTCACCTAAAAATCTATTTACTGCCTTGTTCCAAGATAGTTTTAAGGACTTGTACAAAAATATATGGATTGTACCAAGATTAAAAAAAAAGAAGTAGGTGAAAGGAAAAAAGCAAGAGAAGGAAAAAAATCAAAAGATAGCTTTATGAGTCTACAGCTTGCAAATAACTTCCATTTTCTTGAACTTATCTGCAAGAATGTTGTTTCTTGCAAGTCATCACTTACACAATTCCATTTTTCTCATATCCATATTTTCTCCACATTTTACATCTTTGAAATGGTAGCCCCTCTTACAAAAGATGGTGATCTAGCACCCTATAACTACAGCCATACCTCATTTGCTGATTATCTTATATATGCTTCAGTCATGTTTTCAATTGCTTCTCATGTCCATATTTGTTTTTCTAGTTAGAATTGTAAAGTTCTTTGAGGCAAAGAGAATTCCTAGTAGGTGCCAAGCACTTTATACACACTATTTTATTCTGACTTCTTTCAAAAACTCTGTGTGATAGATTACTATCATTTCACAAAGAAATTGAGGCCCAGGAAGGTAAATTTACTTGCCAAAGATCCTCTAGCCAGCTTAGTAGTGGAATCAGGATCTAAGCTCCAATATGTCTGACTCCTGTGTCCTTTCTCTTTCAACTGTGCCATCCTGCATTGCTATCTCAAAGTCATATATCAGGCCTTGGTATTGTTTGTGGATTCCCCATAAAGCTTCTTATCATTCTATGCACAGAGTAGGTGCTCAATAAATTCTTGTCAATTGAGTGAATGATTTCTATCTCATGCCCATTTTTAGAGCAATCCAAATTGGCATGTGAACAACTTTGATTTCTATTTCCTCTCTTTCATTTTGGTTCAACCTGTTTGGGATGCCCTGGGTATGTTGGAGCTGCCAGAAGCAGAACAACAACAACAACAACAACAACAACAAAACAGAGACCCTCTTGAAGGGCAAATCATGCCTTTTAACTTCCCCACTTTTTGTTGAAAGGGTCTTCTTGCTCAGCCCAGGGTTGTAGGAGTAACTCTCTGCAGGGAGGTGGGGGTGGGAGTCTGTGTGGTTTTGACAAGGGTGGGCTAGAATTTACCCTGGAAATCTTGACTAAAATGTTTTTGTGGGTCCAGGGCACAGTTAGGTTCACACCTAGGAAACTCTCTGAGGGTAAAGCCACAGCTTGGTTAAATCGGGTGACTCACAAGTGTGAAGGTTCATATTTTAGCACCTGGCAATCAGGGGCAAAATTGAACCACTTGAAAATGAACACTGATGAAAACTCAGAACCTCTGCAAGGGCTCCAGGCCACAGCATATATTAGAATTGTAATTGCACCAAAGAACTGAATTACCTTGTAGCTCATCTTTGATTTACATTAAAAGAATATGAAGCGACGACTCTAGGCAGGCGAGTGAGCCTTTGAGTCTTGTCCAGGGGTCACGTTCTCTGCTTGAACACAATTTGTTTTCAGGAGCCCCTTCTGAAAGGCAGCTTCATTATGGTATCTATTGGGTAGTGTTGGAACAGGGCAATTCCAAGGTCCTAAAAGCTGTAACACGGATTTTTAAAAATCCAAGCCTCAGAAAATTGCAGGGTAAGAAAAGACATCCATAGTTGTACAAGCACGTTTATAATTCAATTCCTCTTTGGTTTGAAAATTGCTCTTTAGTTTCTTCAGGAAAAAATGCAATTGTGTGTGTGAGGGGGCCAGGGGAGAGAAGGGGGCAAAGGTCCTACTATGTCTTGGTGTTGAGCTCTACACAGCTATGTCACTGAGCAAAGAAGAAAGGGAAGCTGCTGACCACAGCCCGCTTCGCTTCATTATTTCTCTGCCTGAGAGAATTTGCAGATTTCTTAGGAGTTTTGCATAATTTTTAACATTCTTTTAATATTTTTATAATATTCTTTTTGGGATTCTTCCAAGGCTAGCCAATTTACAGAGATGATTGTAATAATGCAAATGGCAGTATTTTATACAGGAGAAATGCTGGCGGTAGGTATATACTTGTAGTTCATCTGATTGCTCTGCCTCCTTTAGCCAGCTCTTTGGCCCTTTCAATTGGCTGATGCTTCATAGATTTTTTTTTTAATTAGCTTTTTTGATTTTTCACCTTTTACAGCTCTTCAGGATTTTGTCTTTCCCCAGTTTGAGACATTTTACAGTAAATACTGAAAGTTATATGTAACTAAAGGTTATGTATTAGTAATACAGATGTTGGGTATCCACTTTATCAACTTCCAGACTCTATATAAGGTGGTGGAAGGTATTGGTGCCTAGAATCAGAAATGAAGAAAAATAGGAATTGGATCCACATTAAACCTAACCATTTAGACCTATTTCTTCCCACTGGACTTCTCTGTGAAGACAATTGTGTCTTTGTCTACCATTGAATCCCCAGTTCCTCTCCATGCCTGGGACATAGCAAGAACTATATCAATAACTGGTGCATGAATGAATGAATGAATGAGGCAAGAAAATAACTGTGTCTGTCTATAGTACCTCCAGACCATAGCATAGAACCCAATACTAGTATGTGCTCAATAAATAATTATAGACTTGAACGTCTTCCTGGAGCTTAAAAATCAAGTTGTTGTGCTTTGTGAAATTCAACAATTATTTATTATTTGACTAAGTTGATTTTAGAGACTAGATAATATTTCAGGTTGGTGATTCCCACATAGGATAAGATCTGGCCTTGTTTACTCTATGAATGACCCACGACAAGGTAATTCCTCTATAGGAGTTGCCACCTTGCCTAGCTTTGAAGGGGCTAACTCCTGACTTGTTTACTTTGACACTTATACCTCCTTTTTTTATTGAAGTACTTTTGAC
The DNA here is from genome assembly GCF_011800145.1 of Mirounga leonina. Classification (NCBI taxonomy): domain Eukaryota; kingdom Metazoa; phylum Chordata; class Mammalia; order Carnivora; family Phocidae; genus Mirounga; species Mirounga leonina. Next base: position 15,201,650 of record NW_023270268.1, on the reverse strand, counting down.
TCTTATAACTCTTTCTTAAGTATATTAAAAAATCAAATCCATCCTTGCTTTGTTAAGGCATGGGATGAGGTGGGAATATCCATATTATGAACCCATGTTATGAATGTCTGGTAGTGCCTAGAACACATCCCCCTGGACACAGTGTAATAAACAGTGAGGGAAAATGGATTGGAAGTCTGAAGGCTTTAGTTTTGGCACCCGCTTTGCCAAAAACTAATCACTTGCTTAATTTCTCTGAGTCTTTTTCTCCTTGTCTATAACAGGGACATGTTTTGAAGAAACAGTATCAAGGAAATCATGCCCAGAGTAGAAAAAAATTATAGCTGGATGATACACTTATATCTTTGAAAACATGCAAGTACATGATGAATACCAATTTGCTCATAAGTCAGTTCTTAAGAAGGAATGTCTGATGCTTTGTTAGAGAATTTGGAAATTCAAATAGAAGTATTTCATTCCATCTGCTAAAGGAACCTAAAGATGCAAAATAGACTTATCTGATGCATAAGAAAATTCTTTTAAGTTCATGATTTGTTCTATTTTCCCCCATTACCTTCTTATTCCAGGCAAAATATTTTCCAACTCAATCCTAGAGTTGTATAGGATTCCTTTGCCTCCTTATTCATCCAATATGTGGCACTTTAGTTAAAATACTTTCTCAATGTGCTCTCAAAGAAATTCTAATCATTACACATCAACAGCCTACAGGAAACCACCATCTTGATGTTAGAGAAGAAACAGGAAGCACTGCTTATCTCTGGGTTGTCAAGATTTCTGAAGCACTTACCTACTCTGCTGGGTCCCTACTTTGCCACCAAAGCTGTCAAATCATTTATGGCATTTCCCAAGACTTAACCTAGTTCATCATAATACCTCCAGGTTGGGAGAACTTTGCCAAAGAAAACATTCTCACTGCAAAATTCACATGCCAGGAAGAAAGGGTATACGTTTTCAATTTTGGAAAACATGCACATAAACACAAACACACACACACTGGGGAAGAAGATGGAAGGAGATGCACTGATAGCCATTGCTCTCTTTAGGTGGTGCGTACAGGAATATTTGCTTCTTTCTGCTTATCTGTGTTATCTAAATTATATCCGATAAACATATATTACTTTTGTGATCAGAAAAGGTTATACAAAGAAAGATTATTGAAAACTACATTAAATGAACCTTAGTCCTTTGCAGACATTCCATATTGAAAATTATAGAATTTTGAGTGGAAGGGACTCGTCTAAATTACCATCATTTAATGGAGAAACCAAGACTCAGAGAAGCAAAATGACTCACCTGCGATCTGGGGGTAGAGTTGTTCAGGGAGGTGGGGAGGTGGGGAAAGCTTGGATTAGAGCCTCAGGTAGGAGGTCTCTGAGCTACTGTTGTAGAGCCCTTTAACACATATACTGTAGGGGGTCATTCTCCAGATTAAAAACTACTCTAAGATCTCCAAGAGCTCATGGAAGGAAAGCGAAATTTTTTTAAAAAGCTATGACCAAATGTCCTGTCCCACTTGACTTGAATATGTCCACTCATAAGAAAACAAATTTTGTCATCCCTGGCAACAGGTGAGATCAATCACACCACACCGAGTGGTCTGCTCTACAAGGCAGATTCAAGGCGCAGCGTCTGCCCTCTCCACCAATCTAAAACATGTACCAGCTATTGAGAAATGCCTACACCCATAGAAAGAAGAGAGTCTGACAATGACTAGAAAAAGACAAAACAGATTTTGATGCTGGAAACAGGAGTCAAAACCAAAACACAATAATCTGCGGGAGAGGTTTTTTTAAAAATTCCATTTACTCCTTTCCAGGAGGAAACACACATTGAAAAGTAAAAATATTTGTTTAAGATGATAGCTAGTAAATAGCATAGGCAAAATCTGAACCCAGCTTACCTCCTGCCAGACTAGTAGGCTTTCTAATCTTTCCATAGCCATGAAACCCTATTTATTAGGAGGTATAATACCCACTGCATAAAATAGGTATAACTGAATATTAAATTGGAAGTTTTGGCCCAAGTACAAGATGATGTCACAGACTAACAGATGGAACTGTCAAAGTAGTCACTAACCTGTTAAGAGGTTTGATATGGGTACTGTTGGTAACCCCCCCCCAGGGCTCCTTTTCTGGGCTAGTGCACCCCTCCCCCAACTGCTATGAACATTGAGTCATAAAGGCTCACAGCTGCCTCTTTATCTGGAGAATTGTCCTCAGCTGAACCACCAGTGTGCCCCAACTCACCTGGGGGACAAGCCATACCTCATGCTTGAGACATGGAAGTCCAAGAGAGACCTTAAGGTACAACTCATGTTGTATACCACCTTGTGGTACAACTCATGTCCCAGAGCTACCTGTGGGATCTGGTCAAAGCCTATTTCCAACTCGATTAGATTCTCCCCACTGCCCCATTTTGCTTCCCCCATTCCCTTTCTTCTGAAAATACTTCTTCAATAAATCACTTAAAACAAGCATGAGGGTTGCAAGATTTAGGGAAAACAAACACTCAAGATATTCAGTTAAATTTGAACTTCAGGTAAACAGGGAATAATATTTTAGCATAAGTGTGTCCCATGCAATATTTGGAACATACTTTTACCATAAAATTATCCATTGTTTATCAGAAATTCAAACTTAACTGGGCATCATCTTGTATTTTATCTGGCAACCCTAGGAAGAATTCGTATTTCAGACTCTATTTCTTGGGATCCAAACCCACAATAGCATGTCATCCATATCAAATAGACAAAAGTAACCAGTCATGGAAATTGGAAGCATTGGGTAGGATTTCACTGGTATTCCCTCTACCTTCCCATATACATAGGTGGAGGTATGGTGTCCTATCCTCTAAACCCAAGTGGGCTGGAGAAGGCCTTTAGCAGGACTACTAGGAGTTCTTCACACCTATCCCTGCAGCCAGGGGCCACAGTGGAACACCTTACCCAAGATTTCTAAGCAGCCTGAGGCAGCAGGGTCATTAATTGGACACCTTTGGGAAACAACTACACTGCCCCTTGGTGGAATCAAGGAGTGTGAATTTCAGGGACCGGATGTGGAACTCCGGATTTGGAGCAGGGGTCATTTTTTAAAGGGACATGAACTAGAGTGTGGTCTGCTAGGGAAGGGGACCCCAGCAGGTTGTAAGTGTACGGAGGGGCCTTCAGAAGCAACCAGCCAACGGGAAAACATTGCTTAGGATAGGGGTTGGAAACCTTTTCTCTAAAGGGCCACATGGTAAATATTTTAACCTCTGGGGGTCATGCAGTCTCTATTGTAACTACTCAACTCTGCCACTGTTGCATAAGGGCAGCTATAGATGTTACATAAATGAACGGGCATGGCTATCTTCCATTAAAACTTTATTTACAAGAACAGGCAATGAGCAGGATGTGGCCCACCTGCCCTGGTTTGCCAACACCTGGTTTAGGACCCCACCCCCCCAAAAGGCTATTAGAAGGACAAGTAGGAGAACCTACAAAGAACCTATGAATTCTTCCATGAGAGAGTCCACTTTAAATGTCTGTTTTATGTCCATAGCCTCATCAATGTCTAGTGAAATCATTTCTGTTTTCCTTCCATCTCTTTTCTTCCCACACTGTAGCTTTTGAAAGGTTAGAAACTGAAATTGGTAAACCAAAGGAGGGTGGGAAAAGACGAGGCTCAACTTTAAATAAAGTTTGGAATTTTCATAAAGACGCTGGGCATTTTTAATTATTGAATTGAGATTGCGATATAAAGTGACTGTGGAATTTTTTGTTGACTTCAAGTGACCAGAAAAGGCAGAGTCTGGTTAGTTTTCATCCAGTGACAGAGAAAGCATTCTCCTCTGGATAAATTTTATTTTTTTAAAATTTGTTTTAGAGAGAGAGAATGCGGGGGGAGGGGCAGAAGGAGAGGGAGAGAGTGGATCTTCAAGCAGACTCCCCACCTAAGTGAGAAGCCCGATCTCACAACCCTGAGATCATGACCTGAGCTGAAACCAAGAGTTGGACGCTTAACCAACTGAGCCACTCAGGTGCCCTCCTCTGAATAAATTTCATAAGGGATAATGAGAAGCAAGAATAAAGAGGCTTTCTTATACCTTGTATATGCTCTGCTTGCTCAAGGTACCTCTTGCATTTATATCTGTGGGTCCTTGTCTGGGATGTAATCTGAAAAGTTCTCAATGTTGGGGAATCTCCAAAGAAGTCAAGAGAAGTGTCTCTTGAGAGAAAGACTGAGTTTTGAATACCACTAAGGGCTGGAGGTCACAAAGCTGAGACAGGAGCACACAAGTAAAAACATTCCCGCTCTTAGTTCTCTGCCCTCTACTCTGCTCTAATCTGAAGAACAGCATAGAGAAAGAAGCAGAAATAGGAGCCCATGAGGGACAGGTGGAGAGCAGGAAATGGGAAGAGAATGAGCACACCCCTTCCCTGAAGGCAGTAGTGGGCTGGTTGGGGGAAGTTAGAAGCCTCACCTTTGAAGGAAGTTTTGTTTTGCTAAAATGTAACTTGATATTCCACATTTTAAACTCTGAATTAATATTGTTGGTGACCTAAAGGGACTGTAGGACTTTCTGTTACTAAGATGGGACAGAAAAGTCACAGACTGCCTTCCTTTGCATCTAGAGGTGGTAAAGAACAATTATCACGGAGCAAGACTGAGAGAGATTAAAACAAATTTCTGTGATACAAACCATGAGTTCCACATATTCAGCATGCTAGGTAAACAGGTAAATGTGAAATGGGGAGGGATTCTGAGAGCCCTGTGTGCTGGCCTTCCATCAACTCAGCTGTCTCCCAGCCCCCAGGAGCTTCCTAGGAAAGTCTGGGTTTAATTTTTTAATTTTTAATTTTTTAATTTAAATTCAATTAGCTAACATATACTGCATCATTAGTTTCAGATGTAGTGTTCAATAATTCATCAGTTGCATATAACACCAAGTGTTCATCACATCATGTGCCCTCCTTAATGCCCATTATCCAATCACCCCATCACTCCACCCACCTCCCCTCCAGCAACCCTCAGTTTGTTTCCTGGAATTAAGAGTCTCTCATGGTTTGTCTCCCCCTCTGATGACTTCCCATTCAGTTTTCCCTCCCTTCCCCTATGATCCTCTGCACTGTTTCTTATATTCCACATATGAGTGAAACCATATGATAATTGTCTTTCTCTGATTGACTTATTTCACTTAGCATAATACCTTCCAGTTCCATCCACGTGGATGTAAATGGTAAGTATTCATCCTTTCTGATGGCTGAGTAATATTCCATTGTATATATGAACCACATCTTCTTTATCCATTCATCTGTCGATGGAGATCTCAGCTCTTTCCACAGTTTGGCTATTGTGGACATTGCTGCTATAAACATCAGGGTGCATGTACCCCTTCGGATCCCTACATTTGTATCTTCGGGGTAAATACCCAACAGCAAAATTCCTGGGTCATAGTGTAGCTCTATTTTTACCTTTTTGAGGAAACTCCATACTGTTTTCCAGAGTAAAGTCTGGGTTTTAGACACACAATTTACCAACCACTGCAGCACATCTACCACTCCCTCAATTTGGAAGCCTGAAGAACACAGCTTAAAACTGCCTAAAAGTGTGATGACACCAATTAGTTACTTCTTGGTGTTTCCTTGGAATGTGCCACAAACTGATATCAGAGTCTATTCCAAAATGATGCTGTATTTCAGGGGTCAGCAAACTTTTCCTCTAAAGAGCCAGGTAGTAACTATTTTAGGTTTTGCTGGCCATACAGTATTTGGGGCAGCTCTGCACCTCTGCTCTTCTAGCTTAAAAGCAGCACAAATGATACATAAAAAAATGTGTATAGCTCTATTCCAATAAAATTCTGTTTTTAAAAAAATAAGCAGTTGGTTTGTGGATCAGAGTTTGCTGATTCCTGCTGTACTGTGCTAAACCATTCATTCCCTGTTTTTCCGTAAAAGCCAGAACCACCCTTCCTACCAACTCTGCTCCCTGTCTTTGTGGTTTGGGTGGTTAAGGCCCCACTTTTGACATGTGACCCAGGTCTGGCTAAATATCGTGCGTATTCCATATCCACTATGATTGACTTAGGGGTGAGTACCTGAGTCAAGGCTGTCAGAGTCAAATTAAATTGAATTAAGGGACTTTTGCTTGGACAGCTCTGGATTTCAGTTGAGAAAGATGTATGACTAGGCTGTTTGGACCTGCATGTAAAAACATTCTTCCTGTCTTTGGTGGGATTCCCCTAATACAAGATTTCGTTCCTAGGAAAACCTGAGGGGGTGTATGGAAGTCAGTTTGGGAAGGTAGGGCAGCCAAGCAAGGATGCAATATCAAGAAAACTTCTGTAACTCTGGCTAAGTTCTGTGGGAGGTAAGGTGGCTCTGGAGACGTCAACTGCATAGTCGTTCCTGTCAGGGGTGAGGGAGTTGAGGTATTTATACCCTGCACCTGTGAGTCATAGTTAAAATGCCCCTGGGGAGTTTAGAATCCCAGGGATATCTAGCTCTCATGGCAATGCTAGCTTCAGAACCAGATGGCAAGGAAGCATAGGTCTGTCAGAAGTGAAAGGACAGCAGGTTAAGGTATATAAGAGCCATGTGTAGAAAGCCAGCAGGTTCTGCTGCACTGCTAGGGAGAGAAGGGGACAGAAAAAGAAGCAAAGGAAAGAGATGGGGAAGCATGGCATCTGAGGACAGTTTTTGAACATGTGTCTGGTATTCCTAAAAGCCTAATTTACCCCTGGATTTTGCACATATATGGTGGAGGTAGGGGGACCTGTTGAGTTTTCTATTATCTCTAAGTAGAAGTGTCCAAATGGATAGAGACAAATGATTCATTAGCTTTTGCCATAACACAAAGTGGAGAGAAAACAAACCTCAACAGAAGGTATATTGGCCTTTGGATCTCCAGTCTTGGAAATATCTTCTCTCAGCTGAGATCTTGTGTCTCCATTTCTGTTCTTAATAACAGCCCGATTATAGAATTGCCAGAGTAGGAGTCTTTCACACCCTTATAAAAATCCAGCTCCTGAGAATGAGGGAGGGTCTGAAAAGTCTGATCCCAGCTGGGGAAGAACCCCAGGTGCACTCAAGACCTTAATAAATAATGGAGCACAAGTAGAAGGAACAGCAAGAAATGTGGGAAATGTGATATCTCAGTTCTGAGGCCCGGTGGACCAATGTGGCAGTCCTGGATAGAAACAGATTAAGTGTGAGAAATCACTCATCCCTAATATATAGTCGTTTCATAGACTTTGCTATCATGAGAGGCATTCAGCCTCAGTAAGTCACAGAAAAAAATGTGCATTTTTTTCACTTCAGAGGATTTAGCCAATTGATTAACTATGAAAGGAGGGAGGCTGGTAGGTAAAAGACTAAGCTTTCACTTTAGGGAATTCTGGTGGAGCCCTCCAAGAGATAAAGTTCACATGTCAGCTCTGGGACTCTCCTGGATAATAGCTCACATCAGAAAACCACCATAAAGGATTTGGCAAGCAGGAACTAGAGCAGCGGATATGGTGGGCAGGGAATTACGGGAAATCTCTCCTTCCATCCTCACTGTTAGGGAAATTCTTAAAGACATGGCAGAATAAGTGGAAGTCCAGCATTGGGTCTCATTTGGAGTCACCTCATGTTTTTGGGAAAACAACAAACATGTAGTGCCTACAGAGAAAGAAGATGGTCATGGAAATATTCTTCCTCACTAACTTTGTATGTTTATTCCTCTTTTTCTTACTTTTAAGTAAGTCTGCTTGTCACCAGGATAGGAAATCAGGAAGAAATTTAGAGATTTACCAATGTCAATGTAATCAGGGCTGGATTTACCAACAGGCAGACTACATTAGGTGTAACCTGGTTACATTGCTAGTGTGAATGTCTGTAGGTTGTTGTTTTTCTAATGTTACTATTCTAATAGAAGACCCCAACCTTATTGCTCAGTAGCTGTGTGACTTAGGTAAGTAAGTCCTTAGATTTTTAAGCCCTAGTAATCCTGTCTATTATAAAACAATAAAAGCATGTATCCCATAGGCGTCATTTTGAGAATTAAATGAAATCGGTCAAAAATCTTTCCTCTCAAAAATGTCCTTCATTGTATCCAATCCATGAAAGACCATGGTCCAGAGGCACAATCAGTAATTAGAATGATAGCTGCAAAACTTACAAAATAATTGGAATGTTCTAGGCTCTTCAAGTGCTCTATATTGCTACCTCATCTTATCCTCTCAACAGCCTATGAGATAGGTTCCTTTATTATGACCATTTTGCAGATGAGGAAACTGAGAAACAGAGGATTAAGTAACTTGCCCAAAGTCATATACCTTGTAAAGTAATAGAGATGGGATTTTGAATCCAGTTGTATGTCTAACCATAACAGTGATTTTCAAGCTCCAATATGCAGTCGAGTCACCTGAAAAGTATGTTAAACCCAAATCGCTGGGCTCCACCCACAGAAATTCTGATTCAGTAGGTCTGGGGTAGGACCTGATAATTTGCATTTCTGACATGTTCCCAGGTGGACCACAGTTTGAGAACCACTGTGCTACATTATACCACTTCAAGATGGAAGAGACTAACTTTTCCAGAGCTATGACAAAAGAAAAAAGTGCTGTCCTTAAAAAAGCACCTTTCCTCTGTTTATTGATAACAAACTGGGGAATCAAAGTGTTTACATTAAATTCAACTGAATTGGCACTGAGCTCTTTAGTAGCTCCCAGCCCAGTTTACTGTACAAGACAATGGCACCAATAATTAAGGAAGGCAGAGTCTGATCAGAGGTATCTGAGAATTTTGAAGGTCCATGGAAGTAGATACATAGAAGGTAATTAAAATAATAATCCCCAGGAAGTCACGCCTCTGTGTCTACACGCCTTTGCGATATGATACTGCCATTCCTTCCAGTAAGAAGTGGAATCTATTTTCCTTCCCCATTGAACAAGAGCTAACCTACTGCTTTGACAAGTAGGATGTTGCGGATATGATCTTCAATTCTGGGGCCTAGGTCTTAAGAAGCCTTGAAGTTTAAAAAAAAAAAAAAAGCCTTGAAGTTTTTGTTCTTACCCTCTTGGAACCTTGAAATCACTAAGCAATGAAGAAGCCCAATCTAGTTTACTGGAGGAGGAGAGGCTTCACAGTGAACTGAGATGCCCCAGCCAAGAGCCAGGAGGAGAAGCCACAGACACGTTTACAGCAGAAGTGATTGAGAAAGTTTCCTGGATTTTCTTTCCATTTGCTGTCTCTGCTTGCTCCAGCCCCACTCACCGGTGACTACTAAAAAACTTCAAGTACAGATTCTAAATTCAACTACTTGCCTTGGCATTGGAATGTACCATCTTTACCTGCAGATGGTTCTGGTATCAGGCTATCCATAAGCCTGAGAGTTGTGTTTCCCTGTGTGTACTACAGGTCATGAATTTAGGGACATGACATGGATTATCAGTATCGCCTGAAGCTATTCCCTTTTTTTAGTTCTGTTGTAACCCTTCTGGTTAGGTCAAGAATAATTACACTTGCTAACCAAGCTTTAGATTAGTACAAAGAGAGCAGACATTAGACAAAGAACTTTGGCAGCTAACCTATCTAACTAGGATTTAATAGCCTTATTTTGTTTTCAGTGAGTTTATGTGTGCACGTATGTGCACACCACCTATTTATATGGAATGATCCTGGTTTTTTATTTTCAGGTAAATGTAATAATTTCAAAGCCATATTTACTTATAGAAAAAAAATAATAAATGATAGCACAGGAAGCAAGTATATATGGCAGAAGCTGTGATAAAAAGGCAAGATATGGCAAATGACTGAGATGCTCAGATGAGTGCCTACAAGTGGTGGTGACCTCAAAAACCTCCAGCCTCCACTCTTCAGAGCATGTGCACTAATGGTCATGGGACCACTGTCTTGGCTCCCAGCTTGCCTTTCCTTGTTCTTTCTTCCATCCCCATCCCAGGCTCCTTGTAGAGGGGATCTTCCAGGCTTTAGAACATGTTGGATAAAAGTGAAGCACTACCTTCTATGGAAGTGCTCACCCTTCTCCGGTCTTCTTCCCCACTTAGCAGGAGGACCTGACTGTATAGTCTCTTGAGTGAAAGGTTCTTCTCAGACCCTTAAGGCTCTTTCTCTGTCCTTTTTTTTTTTTTAAGATTTTATTTATTTATTTGAGAGAGAGAGAGAGGGAGCACACGCAAGAGAGCACAAGTGGTGGAGAGGGAGAAGCTGGCTGCTCATTGAGTGGGGAGCCCGACGCGGGGCTTGATCCCAGGACCCTGGGATCATGACGTGAGTCAAAGGCGGCTGCTTAACTGATGGAGTCACCCAGGCACCACTTTCTCTTTCCTTAATGAAATGTGAACATGCTGTTTAGAGTTGAATGTATCCTATTCTTGGGAAACTCCTAAGACCCTAAAGGGCTGAGAAGGCTGGGTGGCTTGCAGCTGGTTCTAAGCCCTCTGCTGTGAGGAGAGATGTCAGGGGCTTTGGAGGTTCATTTGACAATGTCAGCTCCGCTCACCAGTCTAGGAGGCAGTAGCACATGGAGTGAAATCCTGGCTCAGGACTAAAGAGAGAAAATTGGCAAGAAACTCTCTTATGATGCATTTGGATGGGCATAAATCCAGCAGGAACGTAGAGGAGGCAGGAACTCTCAATATTAAAGCAGTTTACATTGAGTCTTTTGCATGTGCCACGTACTGTTACATGTACTGGGGATAGAGAAGTCAACAAAACAGACAGGGACCCTGTTCTAGTGGGACTGACATTCTAATAGCAGAGACACATAGTAAATAAATACACAAAATAATATAGAGGATAATACCAGATAGCAATAATAGGTATGAAGAAAAATTAAGCATCTGCTTAAAGGGATTGAAAATGAGTGTGTATGAGTGTCTACAGGGTGTGTGTGTGTGTGTGTGTGTGTGTACAGGGTGCTAGTTCAGTGGTCAAAAAAGCCTTTCTCATGGGAATACACTTGAGTAGGACAGGATAAAGTATTTCTTAGTTGGAGATTGTTAATTGGCCAGATATGGGCCAACTTCAGACCATAGATGTGATTTGCCTTGATGACATGCTTGACTTGGCCAGCATTTCACATAAAATCTGGATTTTTGGCTTCTCTTGAAATAGTTCCAGAAGCAACACTGGGACCACTGGAGAGCACTTTACTGGAGTGAGTGATGGCTGCCATCCTTGGATGAGCCATGTGCTCTCTGACTGGCCTGCTTCTCTCATGTACTTTACCTGTCTTGCCTCTATGGATATTTGAGTTTGTTGACTTTTGTTCTGAGATCAGAAAACAAAACAAAAATAGCAAGGATTATTTCTGCCTTCAAATATGATTAGCAAAACAGACTCTGCTGTGTTTTAACATATACATTTGGAAGATTATGCTATAGCTTATTTGCAAAATGCATCATTCAGTCAATAAACATTCTTGATGTATAGGCTAGGAGGATAGAACAGAAAAAACCGGGATGATGAAAGCTATATCCCCTGCCCTCAAGGGACCCACAGTCAAGTGGGAAAGACAAATATTTGAAGAAAGAATCACAATGCTATAAGTGAGAGAGTGCTCAAGAAGCACTGGGTTAAGAATTTAACTCTGCTGGGAGGAATGGTGGTTATGGGGGTGGAGGAAGCATTCTAGAAGAAAAAAGTATGAACAGGGCATGGAGGTAAAAGAGAACAGGGACTACCCCTTGTGACTGGAATTCCCCTCACTCCATCCTTACCCATTGTCCTACCCTCTACAGTGCCTTCTTTCTCTAGAGTTTTGAAATTTCCCTTCTTATAATCTCACCTTTATTGAAGGTAAGCCAAGAAGCAGGCAGCTTCCCTCCCCTGTTCTTGAAGAGTTTGAGGGCAATGCTGGAGAAGAGAGTAGGAGGGTGCTTTAAATTTTCCACTTCTCTCCTATGAAAAACCTCAAAAATTCTGTTGACCAGTGGTCTCCAGTACTTTTCACATGTCAATGTCAAGTGACACCAACAATTTTCCTGCTTTTTTTTTGCTGTGTAATAAGTCACAACAAAATGTAATGTCTTGAAACAATTTATGATTATCTCTAGATTCTGTGTTGACTGGGCTCACTTGGGTGGTTCTTCTTTTGGGTCTTTTATGTAGTTGCACTCTGGTAGGGCTAGGTTTGGAGTTACTTGAAGGCTCAGCTAGGCTGGATGTCCAACATGGCTTCTTCCTTCTTATATGTGGTGCTCTAATGCTTCTGCTTGTGGCTCTTGGTCAAAGCAGTCATGAGACAGCCCAAAGTCAAAGGGATGGAAGAATAGACCCCATCTTCAATGTGGAATGTTATGCATGTACTAAGAGAGAAGGAACTGGTGGCAACTATGGAGACATGCTACCTTAGTCAGCACAGGGGGACATCTTCCCAGTGCTCAGAAAAGTTCTGACAATGTCAGGTCACTGGAGGGAGTTCCATGGGTTGGGACTTTTTGGGGTTATTTCTCTAGAGGATTTTAGGGGTTGTTACCTGTGAGATGTCACTAGTAGACATCATTAAAATCAGAAGTCAGCAGCAATATCTGGTTAGCCTTCCTGTTCCCCAGTATACTCCTAGCTCCCCAAAAGGGAAATTAAACTCTACTTGGTAGTTGGAAGTATTCTAAAAGTTCTCTGAGGTGACCATGAGATATGAAGGAAAAATCATGGCCAAAGAGACATGGACTTGCTTTTAAGTTCTGCCACACAAGGTAGCCAGGGATCATGACCTGAGCCGAAGGCAGAGGGTTCACCAACTGAGCCACCCAGATGCCCCAAATTATTACTTTTTCTGAAAAATATTTTTTTCATCTGCAAAAAGGGGATAATGATATGTAGTTTGTTCTAAGGATTAAAGGGATTAATGCATGTCAAATGCTCATCCTAAGCATGCTGTAGGCATAAGTAAACGGTTGCTGAGGATTGCTGGACATGCTAGAATCTGACGTCCCTCAAATGAAACTTTTAGAAAGAGTCTTCTCTTCATAGGATTGGGTTGAATGTAAATGACAGAAAACCAAAAATAGCTGTGACAAAAGCCAGATAGGACGTAACTTCTCTAATCACATGAAAGAAACATGAAGTAGGCAATACTAACCATATTGCCTTTCCATGAGAATCAGGGACTCAGGTGCATGTAACTGATATTCTAATGGTGATTTCCCTTATTCCCTGCATGCTTATTAACTGGAGTTCTGTAAGAAACAGTTGCCCTTTCTTTCTTATTTATTTAATCTTTTTACAGGTTTCTTTTCTTCCTTCCTTCCTTCCTTCCTTCTCTCTCTCTCCCTTTCTTTCTTTCTTTCTTTCTTTCTTTCTTTCTTTCTTTCTTTCTT
>NW_023270268.1:15174380-15188335 GCF_011800145.1 Mirounga leonina | reverse complement strand
TTTCTTTCTTTCTTTCTTTCTTTCTTTCTTTCTTTCTTTCTTTCTTTTTCTTTCTTTCTTTCAATAGACCTCCTTCCTTTATGACACCAGAAAAGACTCCCAGGTTCATCCCATATTTTCCATGTTTCAACATGGAATCAAGCACTTGTCCAGGAAACCCTGGTTTCTTTTATTGTAGAATGGTATTTCAAAACCAAGATCTAGGTACTAGGTTGCTACTGGGATTTTCCCACTGCTTCTGGGACTTGTAAGCAGCCTTGGCTAGGAGAGATAGATAAATAGACAGACATATTGATCTATTTATCTATATAACTCATGCATACATACAACCCTATATTTATTTCTGTTTCTATCCATCTGTATACATATGTACAAAATCATGAGTTTACTCTGAGACCTCCCACTGCAACACAGCACAGTTGGGTTCTTCATAGCATTACCTTTTGCTTATTTGTAACTTCTCTTCCTTCTCTGACAATGAGAGATCTGGCCCTTCTTATCATAATTGTTATGAGATACTTCCAAACTTTTTCTCAAAATGCCTGTAACATTTTGCATTCCCATCAGCAGTGTCTGAGAGTTTCAGTTTCTCTTGAATACACTTCAGCACATGATACTGCAGAGTTTAAAATTTTAACCATTGTAATAGGTATATAGTAGTATTTCCTTGGTTTTAATCTGTACTGTCCTGATCACTGATGATGTTGAACATCTCTTATACTTATTTGACTTATCCATATATCTTCTTTGGTGAGGTGTCCATTTAGATTGTTTGCTCATTTTTTTTAAAGATTTTATTTATTTTTCAACAGAGAGAGAGGCAGCGAAAGAGGGAACACAAGGAAGGGGAGTGGGAGAGGGAGAAGCAGGCTTCCCACTGAGCAGGGAGCCCGATGTGGGACTCGATCCCAGGACCTGGGATCATGACCTGAGCTGAAGGCAGATGCTTAACGACTGAGCCACCCAGGCGCCCTGTTTGCTCATTTTAAAAAAATTGATATTTTTGTTTTCTTTGATTTTTATTGTTGACTTAAGACAATTATTTATATATTCTGGACAAAAGTCTTTTACTGGATATGTGATTTGCAAATATTTTTTTCCCCATCTGTGGCTCTTTTTGTTTTCTTAGCAGTGCCTTTCATAGAGCAAAAAAATTTTTTTTAAAGATTTTATTTTTTTATTTGAGAGAGAGCACAAGCAGGGTGGTGGTGGGAGAGGGAGAAGCAGGCTCCCCACTGAGCATGGAACCTGATGCAGGGCTCAATCCCAGGACCCCAGGATCATGACCTGAGCCGAAGACAGACAACCAACTGAGCCACCCAGGTGCCCCTTTAGAACAAAAATTTTTGATTTTGATAAAATCCATTTTCTTTTATGTAATATGTTTTTGGATTCATATTCAAAAACTTCGCCAAACCCAAGTTTTGCAGATTTTTCTCTCAGTTTTTTCCCTTAGAACATCTATAGCTTTATATTTTACATTCAGTCTATGATTAATTTTTATTTATTTTTTAAAAAATGATTTATTTATTTTAAAGAGAGAGAGAAAGAGAGCGCATGCGTGAGCAGAGGGAGTGGCAGAGGGAGAGGGAGAGAGAAAATCTTAAGCAGGCTCCCTGCTGAGCACGGAGCCCAATAGGGCTCCGTCCCAGAACCCTGAGAATATGACCTGAGCCAAAATCAAGAGTTCAACCAACTGAGCCACCCGGGTGCCCCAATTTTTAATTTTTTATAAAGTATGAGGTATTTGTTGAGATTTTTTTGATTGAACAAAAATTAAAATTTTCATTTATTAAGATGGAGATTTTGAATAGACAACTGAGTTGGGCATTCAAGTCTGAAGTTCAAAGGGAAGACAGAGATAAGAGATACAGATTTCAGAAAATTTAGTGCTATTTCTCTGATGATATTTCCCCCCTCCATTTTTCTCTACTCTTCCTGAAATTCCTATTTATCAGATTTTTAACCTCTTAGGTTGAGCTTCTTATTCTCTATCTTTGCTTTCATGTGTCCAATTTCTTACCTTGTGAGGTCTTCAATTCTCTGAGGGATTTCCTTGACTTTCTCTTTTCTCCATTTATTTGTTTACTTATATTTTGTTAGCATAGTTTAATTTTTCAAGTTCTTTGTTTTTTATTGCTCATTTTTTTATAATATTCAGCTCTGGGTTTATCAATTCAAGATTTTCTTGTATTTCTCCAGAAATATTAATTGGTATCTTTGAGGTTTTCCCCTGTTATTTACCTTTCTTTGAGATTTTTGTGAGTGAGAGAGAGAGTGTGTGTGTGTGTGTGTGTGTGTGTGTGTGTGTGGTGTGTTTAGAGAACTTTCTTCATGTGTCTAATGATCCTTGATTGCCATGGTTATGAATAAATTGTTAAAAATCTTTTAGAAGCTATTATAGACTTAATTCTGTTCTCCCCAAATTCATATGTTGAAATTCTAATCCCCAGTATCTCAGAATGTGACAGTATTTGGAAATAGAGTCTTTGAAGAGGTAATTAAAGATGGGTGCCTTGGTGTCTCAGTCATTAAGTGTCTGCCTTCAGCTCAAGTCATGATCCCAGGGTCCTGGGATGGAGCCCCGCACTGAGCTCCCTGCTCAGTGGGGAGCCTGCTTCTCCCTCTCCCTCTGCCTGCCGCTTCCCCTGCTCCCCCCGTTTGTGCTCTCTCTCTCCATCAAATAAATAAATAAAATCTTTTTTAAAAAAAAAGAGGTAATTAAGGTAAAATGAGGCCATATGGATAGGCCTTCATCCTGTATGGCTGGTGTCCTCAAGAGGAGATTAAGACCCCCAACAGAGGGAGATCATGTGAAGACAAAGGGAGAAGACAATGATCTACAAGCCAAGGAGAGAGATCTCAGAAGAAATCAACCCTGATGACACCTTGGTCTCAGACTTCTAGGACTCTAGGAAAACAAACTGCTACTATGTAAGCCACCCAGGCTGTGGTATGTGGTTATGGCAACCCTGGCAAACTAATACAGAAGCTGTCAGACATAAGGCTGTCATCCCTTAGGGTTATTTGCTAGAGAACTGGCTGTTTCATTGATGCAAATCTCTTTCCTTCCCCAAAACACATACACACAATTGCAGTACGTAGTAGTCATTCAGTATCTCTAGGGATGAATCCTTCAACTTCCTCCTGGAGGTAGACACCTAGTTAAGCTTGATGGTCCAGTTATTCAGGATGCAAATTTTTCACTTGACTACCCCTTTTACTATCTTACACCTCACTGCCACCTTCTGCTGTGTTTGGTGCTTCTGAACAAAAGTCTTCCCTTTCACTTTCTTCTTCTTCTTCTTCTTCTTTTTTTTAAATTATTTATTTATTTGACAGAAGGAGACACAGTGAGAGAGGGAACACAGGCAGGGGGAGTGGGAGAGGGAGAAGCAGGCTTCCCGCTGAGCAGGGAGCCCGATGCGGGGCTCGATCCCAGGACTCTGGGATCATGACCTGAGCCGAAGGCAGACGCTTAATGACTGAGCCACCCAGGCGCCCCTCTTTTTCTTTTTTTTAAAATAGGCTCCACACCCAGCATGGAGCCCTGCATGGGGCTCAAACTCATGAGGGTGAGATTAAGACCTGAGCTGAGATCAGGAGTCAGATGCTTAACCCCTTTCACTTTCACTGGAGATTAGAATCTGTCTGTCAGTGGTGGGGAGTGGAGCATTGGGCTGCTGGCATCTCTGCATGGGGATGGGGGAAGGTGGTATATGAATGCATATCTGGAATTTCAAGCCACCCATGCACTTTTTTTTTTTTTTTTTTTTTTTGCTTTAAGCCTTACCCCTGGCCATGTGTCCCTATAGTTGCTCCTGAGTTCTCCAGGGCAAATATGTCCACTTCTCATTGGTTTCCCCTTGGGTATGAATTTGGGATTTAAGCTTGTTCTTCGGCCACATCAGCTGCCACTCCACCATCTACTTGACATCTTCCCAATATGTGAACAAGCCTCCCCTTTTCCTCACTGGGTTATGCCTTTTTTATACCTTTACTGCTGTTTTGTTGGAGGAGATAAGGGAATGTGTTCAATCCATCATTTGTAGCTGTCCAGGCAACATTTGGAAAAAGGAGAAAAATAAGGTGATTGTAAAAATACATTTTTTTCTCATTAGAAATCAGAGCTGATAATGACAATAAAATTTTAAAGACTTTTAAAAGTTGCTTTTATAACCAGTAGAAAGTAAAGTTAGGTCCGTGGACTGAGTTAGCTGCAGTTGTTTCTTCACCTGTCAAATAATAGAATAAGACCTGTTACTGGTTGCTTCCCCACACCAAGTGGTTATTAGAATCAGCTGGGGTGCTTGTTTGTAATCCAGATCCCTTGGCCACAGGGCCCAAGATCCAGATTCCTCCATAGCTCTGGGTGGAAAGCATGGGGACTGATAATGTCTTGAGGCTCCTGACACTTGGATATCCTCTGAGTCTGTGAATTTCATCTCTATTGCTTGATTCTCTTTTTAGCCAGAAACTGTTTTATGAATGGCAAATATTCTAAATATTCAGACAATTGTAGGGGCCCCTGGGTGACTCAGTCAGTTAAGCGACTACCTTCGGTTCAGGTCATGATCTCAGGGTCCTGGGATTGAGCCCTGCATCGGGGTCCCTGCTCAGCCGGGAGTCCGCTTCTCCCTCTGCCCCTCACCCAGCTCATGCTTTCTCTCTGACTCTCTCTCAATCTCTCTTGCTCTCAAATAAATAAATAAAATCTTTTTAAAAAATTAAAAAAATAAATGTTTGGACTATTGTAGATCCATTAAGAGCTTTAAACTGAACATCAATATTACACAAAAATAGACCACAGATTAACAAGTGGAAGCATATAGTTGGTGAGGTAGCTGGGAGGGGTAAGGTGGGTGTTATGAGTGGATGATATGTGATTTGGAAAAAAATGTCAAAATATATTTTTATATTTGGAAAGCAAAATGCCTTTTTCACATAATAATTTGGAACATTAAAAGCTATTGTTTTTTCTTATCTGACATGATGCACAGGAAATAGAATGACTTGTCTGAACACACAAAACTCACTGGTCAGAGTGGAAGTCAGAGGTGGGGGGAATGGCGTCATGAGATTTTCAGGCTTATCCAAAGGGGTCATGGGCTTAAAAAGGTTGCAAAGCACTGCAGTAGTGAGATGGATTGGTTTCTGAAGAAAAGTGAGAAAAGAAAACCATTAACTCCAACTGTCACTCTTCCAACTGAAGATTGAAACCACTTGGGAACAAATTTTGAGTGAGGTTTACAGTCATAAACAACGTTGGTGTTTTTGAGGTTTGCCTGTGAATCGCCATTTAGCGGTACCACATGCTTCCTAGAGATGTGATTAATTGTCATATTTTAAAGCTTTCAAACGTGTTAAGTTGCCTGTTACATGGGGCTAACTTACTGAAAGGTTTCTGTTGGCTTAGATTAGTGGATTTATGGGTTGCATTTTGGCTTAGTGGACAGAAGATTCAGGAGACTGGACTTTCCATTCTACTTTCACAATGACGATGTATAAACTGGAACAAATCACTGAGTATTTTATCTGTAAGTCTTTGGATAAAATGTGCTGCATGCAAGGGTGACTTGGCTCAAAATTTGTCACCCATGGACTGCCAAGGTTCATTTGGCTGATTGACAGACTTGGCCAACTAGGTAAGTTTCTTCCTCCTCCTTCCTTCTTTATATTGAAGATAAATGAGGGCATGAAATCCAAAGTGCTAGTTACTTGTTATAGTGATAGTAGTCATGGTAGTAATGGTAGTGGTAGTCTTACTATATACATCCCTCCTTAGTGTCAGAGGGGAAGTGAATGAAGGAGACCAGAACATTCAGTCTTGTATTAAAGGCAGTGGGTCTAGAGAAAAGAAAGCTGCTTTTGAGCCCTAATTCTGCCAGCTCTGTGAACTTGGTCAGGATGGCTTAAGCTCTCTGAGCTTCAGTTTCTTTGTTTATAAAATTGAGATCATAATAGCTATCTGATGGCATTGCTTTGAGAACTAAAAGAAATAATATTTTTAAGAAAGAGGACTGTGCATGGCATTTTGTCCCGAAGATGATGGGAACGACTGTAAATTTTTAAATAAAAGAATGATACGATTAGGTTTATGTTTTAGTAAATATGAAGGATCAGTAGGGTGCACATAAAACTGGAAAATGAGATTTGAAGCAGGAAAACAGGTGAAAAAGTTGTAATACAGCTGAAAAATTACATGATCTTAAATAAACCAGAAGAAGAAGTGGCGAGAATGAGATCTCCTTGAGTGATGGCAGTGAGGCCCAGTCTCATTCGTCTTTGTGCCCCTGGCACTGAGCACGATGCCTGGCCTACAGTTGGGGCTGAGAAAATATTTTACTTGATGGTGGAATTGCCTCAATTTGATTCAATGTCATCAAAAAAGGTAATAAGATGAGAAATTCTGTGATTCTAACTGATGTGTTTTTTTCATGTTTCCACTTTCCCCCAACTTTCTCCCTCCTTCCAATTTGGGGAGCTAGGTATTTTGTCTTCTGTCCTTGGGAAAGAGGCTCCATGGGAGAAAGTAGACTTTAAAAATGTTGTAAAGTTAACCAGTGATCATTGTTTCAAAAAAGCCTTATCCCATTTGGAAGAATATATGATGAATCAGAGTCAGTATCTCCTTCACAGAAATAAACAAAAATTCCTTACCCTGAATGATGGAGAGAAGCAGAGGGGGTGTGATGAGACCTGGTGGCTCTCTACGGCAATGGGGGTGAACCAAGGATTGAGGAAACTGGATAAGCTTGAGGAGACCCAAGCTTCTGTCCCTGGGTAGTGTCTGGGGTATGAGTGGCAAGAGGCAAGTTCTAGCCTGGCCACCAGCCTAATGAGGCAACCTGACTGTTGTCTGGGTGGTGTAAGCCTCACGGAGTTCCTTGTAAAAGAGCATGGCATTGCAACAGCAGGTGAGTCTAGGACTGGAAAAATGCAAGTTTTCCACAGATCACACAGCGCCCTACAGTGGAATTTTCCCACACAGAGGTGTGACTCAGAGGAGAATCAGGGTCTTAAAGAGGTCTTAATGATGGGAATGACAGGGTAGGGCAGGAGGGTGCTATACTGGCCTGCCAATGACCAATGACTGAGGTCTAGAAGGGAACCAGGACCTCTGAGGGGATGATAGTGTAGATACCCACTGACAATCAGATATTCTCTCCCATTCCATCCTGATACCTTGACCCTATGAGTCCTGTGAACCTAGTAGCCCCCAAAGTTCTGATGCAACCCTGGGCAAGCCAAGGAGTCTAAATTTGAATTAACTCAAATTATGTCTTTACCATCCAGGAGTATAGGGACTCACAATATAAATTGAGTTCAGTTATAAAAATACAAAGAAAAGTTCTTGGGCATCTCATTTTGTCAACTGACATTCCAACTCCCTGTATGAATAAATTTTTGGACATATTAGCAGAAGTACAGTAGGCATTGATTTTAAGTTGCTGCATGAACACATTCTATGTGGCACAGATCAGAACACACCGGAGGTACAGGTTTAATCTAGGACCCAATTTTCAAGAGTATTGCCAAATTGGATGGAAAGAGAATAAAAATCATGCAATATGAAAAATGATACAAAGATCTGGGATCCTTAGCTGTGACTCTAGCAGTTTTCTAGTATTCAGAAAACAGTGAAGACTAAGGCTGGAATTCCTGCAACGTTTATGTAACACTGACTATTTTCCAGGTACTATCTCAAGCCCTTCATAAAAGTTAGCTTTCAGTTCTTACAAAAGAACTTACAGAGCAATAAGTACTATTTTTATCCCCATTTACCAGGTGAAAAAATGGAGATGCAAAGAGGGTACATAATTTGCCCAAGTTCATAACAGCTGATGAGTGACGGAGCCAGGATTCGAACTTAGCTCTGCTCCTGGGTTCATGGCCTCACTTCACTCACTGTCATGTTCTAATTAGTGTGTGACAAAGAATTTATTTACAGTCAGAAAGGAGCATGGGCCACAGGAGCAGTGATTTCACTGGAAGTGGGTTAGGCAGGTGTCTTGGTTGGTATCAAGAGACTGAGGTCTCTGATTCTGAACTTCTAGGAGGCCATTATTTCCTTGAGATTTTACTGGTTAATTAAATTTTTTTTTTAAATTTGTTTTGAAATAGCTTTTTCTCCCTTAAGTGGCATGTGAGACTTATGCAACAAAAAGCAATAAAAATCTAGCTCAGGTGATATAGCTCTATTGAAAAATAGCAGACTTTTGTGGGGCAACTGGGTGGCTCAGTTGGTTGGGTGACTGCCTTCAGCTCAGGTCATGATTCTGGAGTCCCTGGATCAAGTCCCGCATTGGGCTCCCTGCTCGGCGAGGAGCCTGCTTCTCCCTCTAACCCTCCCCCCTCTCATGTACTCTCTCTCTCATTCTCGCTCTCTCAAATAAATAAATAAATCTTAAAAAAAAAAAAGAAAAATAGCAGACTTTTGTAAGTGAAAATATTTTATTTATGGAGCTAAAGAGCTAACTGAGGATGACTTGGTGAAATTATTTTTAGATTCTCCCATACTTAAAAAAATCTTTTTTTGGGGTGGGGGTGACTTTATCTCCTGATTGTTGATTCTGTAGGCTGAATTTCCTGGGGTTAGTTTTTCCTACATGTTTTGGAATTTTGGTTTGAGAGCTCATCTTGTGGGGGAGGGGATCCTCCACCCATTCCCGCTTCTGTCTGCATTCATTTCTGTCTAACATACCTGAGATTATCATGGTCAATCTAGTCTTCCACCTCATTATAACATTGGGAATGTCACACTTGGTAGTCCATGAAGATCTGTCCCTTAGGAATATCAAGAGTTTATAGTACTCCTGGAATGCATTCAGAAAGTGGATGAGTACAGTGAAATGAGTGCAGACTCCAACTTGCTTTATGTATATGCAGACCTTTCCAAACAAGCAACTACATAAAATTCAAGAAAGGATTATATTGTTTTAGACTGAAAGTTATCAACAGTGGTTTACCATTTTGGAAAATCAAATTACTGACAGTCTAAACACTTAGGCTTTGAGTTGCCAATACCCTACACTCCATTAATCTGCTTCTGTAGCTATCTTGTTCACTGTGATTGCTACACGGAGTTGCAAATATCTAACAACTTCCTTACACCTTTCAGTGTGACTGTGACCAAGCATTTACATATTGAAATTATAAACTTCTTTCCTTCTATTTATTCTTTATATTAAAGTTAGTCTTATATTAATTTTTAAAAATTAGGTTAATTTTTAGTAGGTAGGTTAATTTATTATAAATTTCATTTGGGACAGAACAGAAGGCATTACAAAATATTTATTATAAAATGGAGGTTTGAGGATTTAAAGAGCTTTCATTTTGTTTTGAGTTTCTATCATCCCCAAAACCTCAAAATGAAACCAAGCCCAAACCTCTAAATTATAAAACCAGGGTTTCCTTGAATCTTGACTCAGGTTTACTAAAAGAATATATGACACTTCATGAAAGTTGGTAGGAGGTAAGGTTTCCAGGGAGGGCAGTGTGAAGCAAATATCAGGTTTAGGAAAAACCAATATCAGGTTTAGAAAATTTTACTTTCTCAGAATATTTGCAGAAACTTTCTACTTAGACAGCATGTTCTGAAGAGCAAATTAAATAAGCAAGTGCCGTGGCAAGCCTGCAGTATTCATACACATTTCTGTTAGAGTATTTATGTATTTTTTTTCCCCTTCTCTAATTCTCTTACCTGGATGAGTTGATATCAGAGGATACATTTTAGCTTCAAGACAGGGGAGATCAGAGAAACAGATGACCTTCCTTTTAACTCAACATTGCTTTCCATTGACTCAGCAGAAGTTCATTGCCTTTACTCTATTTTCCTCCTTGAAATTCCTCTTCTCTCTTTATCTCCACTCTTTCAAGTCCTATATTATACATTGCAAGAATAAATGGGCAAAAATGTCTAATGAAAACAGGGAAGCAAAACTTAATGAGTGAAGAGTCATCTTGCCAAATAATAAAATGTATTATAAGGCTATACTGAATAAAACAGCAAGTTAAAGTACCAGAATAGGTACAAATAAAAGAGATATTACAGAAGTAGACTCTATCAAAAGCTGTTATGATAAAAATGATATCAGAAATGAGTAGAGAAAGATTATTACATAAAGGGTGAGTACACAATAGATAAAACTTGAGAGAAAGATTCTTACTATATATCATGCATCAAAATAAATCTAACAGAATTTAAAAGTTTTATTTAATGTAAAAAATAGCAGAAAATATGGATGATTAGTGTCATGATCTCAGTGAGGGAAATAACTCTATATGAAAAAACAGAAAGCAAACCAATGGAGGAAATCACAAAGGAATAGATGAATCAAGTTAACTACTTTAAATTTTGTTTTCATTTGTAGTAACAGTAATGCCTGCTTTATTAGTACTTACTCTATGCTAATGAAATGGTGTCCAGGCCCTATGAATGTGTGTCTCCAACAGGAGCACGTCTGCTGCTTACAGGTGTCCAGGTTGTGTCCCATACAAGGGCACGACAACTAAGAGAGTGACATTCACATTGTAGACACATTTATTATTTTGATTTATTTTAATATTTTTATTATGGCTTTTTTTAGGTTTCAAAGATAGGCTTATTTGTATATTTATTATAACAGTTCCCTAACTGAGTAAAATATCTTTTCGTAATAGAGTACATAGATACCGTTTTGCTTTGACTCATGAAGGAATGAATTTAACAAACAAAATACTTTGTTAATGTAACAATAAACAATGCGTCTAATACTGGAAGCTACTTTTCACAAATTTCATGAGCTGATCAGAAAATATCTTAGAATGAAAAAGAAAAATTCCCTGGTGGCAAAATGTAGCTAAATTTTGTGTCTCATTTTGCAGTTAACAGTATTGTCATTTGTTTATTTTACTAAAATGATACTGCAGAGTTTCCACTTAAGCCTAATAATACTTTCATCTGACATGAATCACTATAGAATGAGTAATATTTATTTACCATTACCACATAATGATCTAATTATATCATAGCCATTATTATGCTGTGAAAATTTTATCATACAATTTTAATTGCTGTTAAAGCTTAATGGCTCATTAAATTTATAAAACAAATTTAATAAATTTATATTTATTAATATAAATCAATCAATTAATATAAATAAATTATATTTATTTATATATTATATATAAATATAAAATATAATATAAATAAAAAATAAATTAATAAAAATAAAAAAATTTTAAAATATTACACATTCTAAAGTAAATGTATAAAATGATCACATTATTTCTGCCCAGATACTCAAAACATAAGAAAACCGTGTATCATGATCAGAGAATCAGAAAATGAGAACCCACCATACAAAAAATGAAAAAGAAATTATTTGGATCATTGAATGCCATGGGGAAGAAAGAAAAGGAAATGACTGGTCTCAGAAGAATCTAGCACAGACTTCACAGAGAGGACAAGTGGTGAATTTACTCTCTATTTCTATGTCAATAAGAATGGATGAATTCCTTTAAAAAAAATGAGAGAGAAAAAAACCCATCTAGAATCCATTAAATGAAATACCTTTTCTGTTGATGCAGTTAAAGTCCTTGTATTTGAATATTAAAAGCCGAACCCTTTGTTGAGATTATCCATCTCAAACAGGACAAGTTTATCTTCCAGAGGAAAGCACAGATAGGAAGTTTTTGGAAACTTCTCACTTAAGAATTCTGGCAAATGTTGAAAAAAATTTGTAACTCCTGTTACTTTCTTTTTTTAAGCTGAAAGAATTATTTCTAAAAATATATATTATTGGGCGCCTGGGTGGCTCAGTTGGTTAAGCGACTGCCTTCGGCTCAGGTCATGATCCTGGAGTCCCAGGATTGAGTCCCACATCGGGCTCCTTGCTCGGCGGGGAGTCTGCTTCTCCCTCTGCCCTTCCCCCCTCTCATGCTCTCTCTCTCTAATAAATAAATAAATAAATCTTAAAAATATATATTATTTTATAAATCCCTTAAGAAAAAAAACCAACTGAATAAAGAGAATGAGGGCACAGAATGACAGATTTTGTCACTTAATTGTCATAAAAAATGAATAGAATGAAATGCACCACAATCATTTTATTAAGTGTTTAAAGTTAAAAACTTTTGAAAAAAGTAATTATTGATGCTATAGGAAATAAACTATTTGAAGATGAGAAACTATTAATCTGCCAATAGTAAATGTATACTATAAATAATTATGTATTTAGCAAAAACATTTGAGCATTCAGAGAATAATCTACACAATGGAATGACACTGGGAATCTCCTTCATTTAGTAGAAACCACAGCAAAATTGGATAACATTATGACTGACACTCATGCATAATACAAACATCAACAACAAATAACAATATTGCACATTATGTAGGGGATGAAATACAAAACCAAAAATCAAGATTATAGCAGATGGAATTAACAAGATTATTTAATGAGGTGAACAATGCTAATTATTATTCAATCATTTTAGATAACAACCAGTGGTGTGCTGATAAACTGTCTTAAAAAAGAAAAAAAAAGTCCTGATTTGTGGCATTTGCCGATTTCAGTGGTGCAAACACTCCTAATAAGGCTGATTTCAAGCACCTAATAATTTAACAACTGGCTCACAAAATTCCTGAATATTTAATGGTAGGCTTTCACCAGCCGGTGCAAGCTGGATCCTACATAACACATACACATACAATCAAAGCCATGTAGAACAGATGATAATCGCTGATAGATCTGTGAATTTAAAATGCAAGTCTTGTTATTTCTACATGCGACTAGTTGGGGCAGTTCTGTCCAGTAGGTGACATAAGTAAAGAACAATTATATATGTATTTTTAGTAGACCAGTTACAAGAGAAAATCTGAAAATCTAAAATCTGGGTACAATAATAGCATAAATGTGCAAGGAAAACATAGCAAATTGCAGCAGATGATGTTTGAAAATGATAGAACATCCTGTATTCTGCTTTCTGTGCATTTTTTAAACTGGGAGGAAATGAGACAGCAAAACTCTGATAACTCTGAATAGCTTTTTATATGGCACAAACTATACAACTACTTTTTAGCCTCAATAAAAATTAAAGAGTATTGGACACACATTTACCAAACATAAGTATTTTGCCATTGTTGAATTTGTAATAGGAAATGCAGTTGGTAACATTATGTTACTAAAAACCCAAGTAGAAGAAGGGAGATTTAGTGGGCAGTGGGTGAAATAGGTGACAGGGATGAAGGAGGGCACTTGTCATGAGGAGCACCAGGTGATGTATGGAAGTGTTGAATCACTATATTGTTCACCTGAAACTAATATAACATTGTATGTTAACTGTACTGAAATTAAAATAAAAACTTGTTTTAAAAATTTAAACATTTTTTAAAATTAAAAAATATCCAACAATAAAAATAAAAACAGAAATAGAGGCAGGTTAAAAACTCTTAGAATTTTTTGATGGCACTAGTAAAGGTATACATTTTAGAAAAGAAGCCAAAGAATACTTGAAAAAATATCAAAAGTTATACATATTTGTTTAGCTCCAATTTATCGTATTTTAAAAAGTATTAATGTGGTAAGCAAAATGTTGCAGAAACTGAAATTCAAGACTTAATACCCTTCAAACGTCATCAAAGAGATTAAGAAATTTTGAAATTATGATTGTGATTTTTATGAGAAATATATTATTGTTGTTAAAGAAATTGCAATCTCTGGATATAGATATGAATCTCAAAACCTACAAACAAAAAGATCAAGTTTGACTGGAAATCCCACAATCAACCCATCTCTGTCAAAAAGCAAAATTTCCAAGTGAAGAATTTTGTTTTCTGTATCAAATACAATCATATTACCATTAAGGAAAGTTTTAGTTTTTATTTTATTTTTTCTTTTCTTTCTTTTTCTTTCTTTCTTTCTTTTTCTTTCTTTCTTTCTTTCTTTCTTTCTTTCTTTCTTTCTTTCTTT
>NW_023270268.1:15146284-15174370 GCF_011800145.1 Mirounga leonina | reverse complement strand
CTTTCTTTCTTTCTTTCTTTCTTTCTTTCTTTCTTTCTTTCTTTCTTCTTTCTTCTTTTTTATTTTTATTAAGTTCAGTTAGCCAACATATAATACATCATTAGTTTTTGATGTAGTGTTATTTATGATAAAAACTCTCAAAAAAAAAAAGGAAAGTTTTATGATGCCAAGAAAATACTATGCCTATTTTGGTGCTCTAGATAACACCATTTGCTGAAATATGAAGAAAATGAAATACTATAACTACACAAAAAGTTATAATTGATATCTGATGACTATAATAGCAAATATGATATTTATGGGACACAAATATTTGAGAAACTAAAATCTTTAAGCTGCTTTCTAGAATCTACATAGATTTCCTCTGAAATATTGCAATTTCAATATTGAAATGCTTGCAGCAATAACTTACTGAATACATTTTCAAATATTCTGATAGCTCTGAGGTTATAATTAACCTCCAATTTCAGTTGCCAGTGGAAAATATAGTTTCAAAATTAAAATGTACTTAAAACTACTTAAGGTCTGTAATATCTGAAGAAAAGTAGCAAGTAAATCAGAGATGACATCTATGGAAAATGGGATACTAGAGCAAGTAAGCATTGAAATCATGATAAAGAATTCATTTCCATAAAACAACTATTAAAAATATATTAATAATAAAAATATTAAAAAAATATATTCTGACTGTGCTATTTGTAACTATTTTGATTAAATTTTTCATTTTCTATTATTTTATGTTCAATAATCTTACTTTTGTAATTTCTACAAAATATTTTTTATTTTGTAGAAATAAACTATAACTAATAAAAAAATTTTTACTTAAAGAAACTTATTTCTAATTTGCCCATTGTGTGAGCCAGCAGTATTTTTTTTTTTTAAAGATTTTATTTATTCATTTGACAGAGATAGACACAGCGAGAGAGGGAACACAAGCAGGGGGAGTGGGAGAGGGAGAAGCAGGCCTCCCGCAGAGCGAGGAGCCCGATGCGGGGCTCGATCCCAGGACTCTGAGATCATGACCTGAGCCGAAGGCAGACGCTCAACGACTGAGCCACCCAGGCACCCCGAGCCAGCAGTATTCTTGATTAAATATATTTATTTGCACATGGTAGTGTATGACTATACATAAAAATTATACAAATATACATTTTAAATGTGATAAAAATGAAATTGGAAATTACTGTATTTTATGTTTTATTATATTTATTTCTGTATCTTTACTAATGTATTTTACTTATGCCCTAAAGTGTTTATAAATAATATTTTCTTAATAGCACCATGATTAAATTATGTTTCACTAAAATAATGCTTTAGCTATTTTTGAGAGAATATCCAAAGGACTGTTTCTTTATTCCTTTTTTTTTAAGATTTTATTTTTAAGTAATCTCTGTACTCAACATGGGGATCCAACTCACAACCCTGAGATCAGGAGTCTCATGCTCTTCCCACTGAGCCAACCAGGCACCCCCAAAAGACTGTTTCTTGTGTTTATTTCAATATCAATTTTTAATGGCTGTCACAGCTGAAAATTTTCCCTCAGAAAGATGTTAAGTAAGAAACTTCGGTACAAACGTTAAGCTCAGTGTATATCATTAAGCTTAGGGGAAAAGATTTAGGTAGTGAATGAGTATCATGTGAATTTTGACATCTGAGAAAAATTATAGAGATTTGTCTTTACATATTAGATTACATATAGACCATTTTGCCAATCATAGTGACTCTATGCTACCATTAGCTATCCAAATAAAATGTACAAATGGGATGTAAATCTATATCTGTATATCAAACAGTCTTCTTAGTAATTTTAATTGTTCTGGCCAATCTCTTGGCAGATCTGATGAGCTTTTAAGGTAGGTAACAAGAAGTAGAGTGTCAGCCCCAGTTCATTAATGTTTGCATTGATAATAGTGTATTCAGTCCACATTTATTTGCAGGACACTTCTAGACACTTGTGTGTATTTGAAGGGTAATTTTTTAAAATTTTTTTAAGTAATCTCTACACCCAGCGTGGGGCTTGACCTTGTTACCCCAAGATCAAGAGTCATATGCTTTTCTTTTCTTTCTTTTTTTTTTTTTTAAGATTTTATTTATTTATTTGACAGAGAGAGAGCATAAGCAGGGGGACCTGCAGGCAGAGGGAGAGGGAGAAGCAGGCTAGTCACCCAGGAGCCCCAAGTCATATGCTTTTCTGACTGAGCCAGCCAGTTATCCCTGAAGGATAGTTTAAATAAAGCCGGGTACTATAATCTGTAAATCTAAAATTGTTAGTTACATGTAAATGGCAACACATGGAAACCTTCCAGAAAGGTATAAAGGGCAGCACCATCAACTTTCCATATTTTAGGGATGCCTGGAAGGCTTAGTCAGTTAAGCCTGTGCCTTTGGCTCAGGTCCTGGGATGGAGTTCCCCGTAGGGCTCCTTGCTCGGTGGGGAGCCTGCTTCTCCCTCTGCCTGCTGCTCCCCCTGCTTATGCTCGCTCTTTATCTCTCTCTCTCTGGCAAATAAATAATCTGAAAAAAAATTAAGACAAACAAACAAAAAAACCTCCCATGTTTCAGAGCACCACCTTCTCGTGGTTATCCCCTATACTTGATATGTGCTCCAAACAAAGGATCCCAGGGTCCCAGGGTTTGTGTCTGTATTAAGTATTGGTAAAGTTTAATTTCTATATTTTTTAAAGATAAAATAAATAAAAAGAAATACTTCAATAATTTCTCTCTGCTCCCCTAGTGAACCACATGCATACCCCCGGGGGTATGTGCCTTGTCCAATACAAACCCAGACAATTGGAAATTCCCTCAAACTAGGAAAGGCATTAGGATGTTGTGCTGCCAAAAAGATGATGAATATTCATTATAATTATATATTTTGTGTATTATCACTGAATATGTTACAAAAAAAAAAACCTAAACAGATTTTGTTACTTGGAAATTAAAAATTTTAGAATGCTTTTTGCATATAAAAATTTAATGCTATATAATAAACAGAGTTTTACAGTAAATTTGATAGGAAATGGGTTAATATCCTATTTTCTCACAATCAACAAACTTAACATACAAAAACTTTTTACAAAATATCTTTGAAACTGCTGGAGAAAGTTTTTTAAAGTCACAAGGCATAAACAAATGATTCACAGAAGTACGAATGACTGGGGAACATGAAAAAAAAACTCATAAGTAATCAAAGAAATGTAAAATAAAACATAAGACTATCATTATCCCTGCATCAAATTATCTATGGTAAATGGTCTCTAAAGATAGCCTTCCATAATTCCTCCATTGTTGTACATACATGTTACATCTCTCATCAAGAGGTGGCATTTAGGGATGCCTAAGTGGCTCAATTCGTTAAGCGTCTGTCTTTGGCTCAGATCATGATCCCAGGACCCTGGGATCAAGCCCTGCATTGGGCTCATTGCTCAGCGGGGAGCCTGCTTCTCCCTCTGTCTGCCTCTTTCTCTCTCTCTGACAGATAAATAAATAAAATCTTAAAAAAATGAGGTGGCATTTATTTCTGCTTCTTAAGAATCTGGGCTGGTCTTGTCACATGCCTTGAACAATAGAATGGGGTAGAAATGATGCTGTGCATCTAATATGTAAGATGCACATCACTTGATCATATGGTGGTTCTATGTTTAATTTTTTTAGGAAATTCCATACTGTTTTCCATAGTGGTTGTACCATTTTACAATCCCACAAATAGTACACAAGAGTTCTGATTTCCCTACATCCTTGCTAACACTTGTTATTTTCTGTTTTTTTGTTTTGTTTTGTTTTTGTAATAGTCATCCTAATGGGTATGAGGTGGAATCTTATTACTGTTTTGGCTTGTATTTCTCTTATGATTAGTGAAGTTGAGCGTATTTTCATAGGCTTGTGGGCCATTTTTATATCATCTATGGAGAATTTCTATTCAAGTCCTTTATCCCAAAGAATTGATATTTGTATGCCCATATTTGTAGTAGCATTACTTACAATAGCTAATAAATGTAAGCAACCTAAATGTTCATCAATGGATGAATGGATTAACAGAATGTAGTATATACATACAAAGGGATATTATTCATACAATGGGATATTATTCAGCCTTAAAAAAGAAGGAGCATCCTGTTATATGCTACAACATAGACGAACCTTGAGGACATTATGTTAAGTAAAATAAGCCAATCATGAAAAGACAAATACAGTCTGATTCACTTATATGAGTTATCTAAAATAGTCAAATTCATAGAAACAGAAAGTAGAACGGTACTTACCAGGGGTTAGGGGAAGGAGAAAATGGAGAGTTGTTTAATGGGTGTAGAGTTCCAGTTTTGCAAGATGAGAAAGTTCTGGAACTTTGTTGTACAACAATGTGAATATATTTAATGCCAATGAACTGTTCACTTAAAAATGGTTAAGATGGTAAGTTTTATACTGTATGTCTTTTACTGCAATTAAAAATTTAAAAATTTGATAAAGATTTCTCAAGCAATTGGATGAAAATATCAATAACACTTAAATAAAACTCATAATCTTAGTCCAGGAAGTAATAATATAGGTGGAGAATTATAAAGGTGTTCATTATAGCATTATCTAGTAGTATATTAGTAGTTTATTGAAATATCTGACAGCAGAATTAGGGTTAGTCACATGAATTGTGATATATCTATATGACAGATTATTTCAATGATGTAAAAAACTTTATGAATGCTGAGTGAATAAAGCACAATAGAAAACTCTTTATATAGTGTGATCCAAACACATAAAAAATACATACACATATGTATGTATAGCTGTTTGTTACATATGTGATATAATCATATACAGACATATTCTTTGTATGTGTATATATATATGTTTACATATCCTGTCTATTATATACATGCATGTAGCCAGTTTATTGAAGGAGCCAGACTTGGTAGGTTTCAAATATAAAGTAACTTTATTCTTCCACACAACTGCCTTTTTCAAATAAACTCTAGAGACTCATTCTTCCTGTTGCCAAGATGAACTTGTGAGCAGATCCTATAGTTGTATAGTTATTTGAAGATAGTAAAAAGCCTACATTGGGGTGCCTGGGTGGCTCCGTTGGCTGAGTGTCAGACTCTTGGTTTTGGCTCAGGTAGTGGTCTCATGGATTGTGGGGTCTGGGCCTAGGTCAGGCTCTGTGCTCAGTAGGGAGTTTGCTGGAGATCCTCTCCCTCTACCCCTACACCTACCTACCCCGCACTCTCTCTCTCATGTAAATAAATCTTAAAAAAAAAAAAAAAGCCTAGCTTAGGTTAACATCACAACTTCAGTCTCTTGTTTTTTGAAGCTTCTCTCCTGGCCCAGCTTAGGAAACCTGGAGTAGGAAAAGGGGATTGGTTGGTTGCTTCATAATTACCCACTTTGCTTTTTCATCCTCCTTCCCTACTCACTCAGCTGCCTCTCTATCCTGCTGGGTTGAAGGAAGGTAGGGAGGAAAGCAAAGGTCAGAAAAGATAACTGCCATCATCCCTTTGGACATGACAACGGTTTAAATGCTGATTTCCAGAGCGTGTCTTGGTGTTCTCTAAAAACTATCTCCCTGGTCCCACATAATCCTCTTGCCCTTTCTCTTTGCAGACTTCCCTCCAACTTTTTCCACTCATGAAGATGCATGCCACCCTTGCCTAGTTTCATACTACTGTCTTCTCAGCTTTCACTCCTGGTAGCCCTTCTCCATTACAGGTATCTTCTTGGAGATGGTCCCTTTTGAGATGATTGAAGTCATGGTCCATGAAGACCAGAAAAACAGGGATTTTTGTTTCACTGAACTCTTGAAGTGCACGCAGAAGCTTTTTAACTTGGGATTCTTTTTTTTTTTCCTCCTCGTGCCACTGATGGCTTCCCTCAGCCTCTCCTCTTCAGAGTTTTTCCAGGAGGGAATCAGATACTGGTACTTGTGTCTACCAAACTCCAAAGAACCCTGGCAAAGCTATCCAAGTAGTTTTCTTGAATCTTCATATTTGGATCAAGGTGAGAGAGAAGCACATCTCCCACAGATGTGGGGAGGAGCAGTGCATCTGTTCTAGGACAACTTGCTCTCTGAGGCAGGATTTTTCAACTATAGCACTATTGACATTTGGGACCAGGTAAGTATTTGCTGTGGGAGGCTGTCCTGTGTCCCAAGGGATGTTAAGCAGCATCTCTGGCTGCTACTAGATGCTAGTAGCCCTGTCCCCCACCCCCCAGTTGTGATAACAAAAATGTCTCCAGACATTGCCAAATGTCTCCAGTTGAGAGGCATTGACCTAAAGGCATTCTTTCTATAAAACTTCCTACTTCTAGTGACTTCTTCACCTTCTTCTTCTTTTTTTTTTTTTTTTAAGGATAAAGTGGGTGGTGGACTAATGCTGGCAAAAGAGAACCCCAAATGCAAGTTCTTCATAAATGGTACATGAGCTTTAGAATGTGGGGACACTTGGCACACTGAAACCCCAAGATAAGAATAATTCTATTTAACAACTTGTTTTTCCACATACAATGATTCAAAAAAAGACCCAAGTGATAGAAGAGATAAGAAAGCACACCAAAATATTAATAGAGACTATCTCTGAATGGTGAAATCATTGGTGACCTTTTAAAATTATAACTTTAATATTTTATACAATGAATTTATAGTTCATGTACAGAAGTATTTTTTAAAAAAGAAGACCAAACAAATCGTACCAACTTTGAAGACCTAACTCAGATGCCATCTCCTTCATGGTGACTTTTCAGATCACCAAGCTAGAAATCCTTTATTAATCCTAGAACAATAATTGCAGTTGACTTCTATTGAGCACCATAGCCCTATACATGCATGTAGTCTTCACAATAACCCTATTAACCAGGGGTTTTGTTCTTCTTGTTTTGCAGATGAAGAAACTAATTTTAGAGAAGTAAATAAGTTGCCTAACTGGTCTAATCCTGGAAACTGATAAATGACAGAGCTGTCACTCAAGCCTGAATCTGTC
The DNA here is from genome assembly GCF_011800145.1 of Mirounga leonina. NCBI lineage: Eukaryota > Metazoa > Chordata > Mammalia > Carnivora > Phocidae > Mirounga > Mirounga leonina. The sequence continues at coordinate 15,167,405 of NW_023270268.1, read as the reverse complement.
TCTTCAGTCCATTTTCTGTGCCCCATCTAGGTCACTGGGCATCTAGAATTCAGTGGTGTTTTATGTGAACTTAAACATTACTAGGACATTTTTTTCCTTTGTCTGCATAGTATTCTCCAACAAAATTATAAACAGTTTCTTTTAGAGAATAGGCTATCAAGCTTTCATTAAATATCTTCATGGAGGGCCACAGGGTAAGTAGATTACTGAAATAGTGCTTAGGTAGAACAAAATGGCAAACACTTATAAGTTATATATAAACATGAGACTAACCCATAGTTTCTGCCATAATTATTCAACATCACTTTGTAATGGCAATATCATAAATCATGAACATGACATGAGGACATATAATTAAGCAGATAACCTGCTGCCTAAATATTCATGTTATTTATATTCATGGAAAAGGACAAACAGTTAGTATATACTGTAAAAAAAGACATTGTTAGTCATACTAAACAGATTTTAGGGTTAAATTATTATGTAAATTCAACCCAAACTATTTAAAATGCAAACTCAATGTAATAATAATGGCAGAACCTATGATGACTAAAAAGAGAGGTAATAGCTGAGAACGCACATGGCCTAGGGAGACCCATGGCCTAGGGAGACCCATGCCAGAGCGCTAGGCTTGGAGAAACAAGAGCAAGTTGATCTCCACTTTATGGAGGAGATGAGACACCCCAGATATGACAAGACATTGGTCCTAGTGGCTCAACAGCTGACTGAGTAGAGTGAACAGGTTGCAAGTTTTCGATCCTATAACTGTGGGGGTGGTAGAAACAGGAACCAATATGTGTGCCATGGAAAAGCCCTTCATTTCTATTACTGTAGTCAGAATAGGTACAACTTTTTGGAAAACTAATGAAAACAACCAGGTTAATGGTAAAACTCAAGGGTGGAGACTTTTACCAATGGCACTAAAAAATGTAGTCTATGGACCAACATCAGCATTAATTTGGACATGCTAATTCTTGGTCGCTGCACTAGAATCTTTGGAGTTAGGACCCAGGAATTTGTATTTTAACCTCCTCTCCAAGATGATTCTAATAGATGTCAAAGTTTAAGAGGCACTGGTCTATACCACCCCCACCACATTCACTACCTTAACAACAGAGGGAGCCTCCTTAAGAATCCATTTACAATGTAAGTTTCTAACTGTGCTGTTCAAGAGGTAGACATGAACCACATGTGGCTACTGAGCACTTGAAATGTGGCTGGTCCAAGTAAAGATGTGTTGTAAATATAAAGAAAACAATGGGTGTCAGAGATTGAGTATGATTAAAGAATGAAAAATACCTCATTAATAATTATTTACATTGACTACATGTTTAAATGATAATATTTCAGTTATATTGGATTCAATAAAATGTATTATTTGCTTCACCTGTATCTTTTTACTTTTTGGCGGAGTTACTGGGACATTTAAACTTGCATATGTGGTTTGCATTATATTTCTATTGGACAGCATTGTTCTATCTAATTGCCTTAAATAAAGGAGAAGATTTCTTTCCTAGCCTACATTTTCCAGTTCTAAACTACCAAGAGCTTATTTCTAGTTCTAAAGTACCTAGAGCAGAAATAACAGGTATTTTTTCATATATAATAGGTGCCAGACTTTGTACTTAGCATTTTGCATGGATTATTACATTTAATCCACACAAATAGAAATAGACACTATTATTTTTTTCATTTTTTAATTTAAATTCAATTAGCTAACATATAGTACATCATTAGTTTCAGATGTGGAGTTCAGTTATTCATCAGTTGCACATAACACACAGTACTCATCACATGCCTTCTTTAATGCCCATCACCCAGTTACCTCATCCCCCCACCCAGCAACCTTCAATTTGTTTCCTAGAATTAAGAGTCTCTCATGGTTTGTCTCCCTCTCTGATGACTTCCCATTCAGTTTTCCCTCCCTTCTCCTATCATTCTCTACACTATTTCTTATATTCCACTTATGAGTGAAACCATGTGATATTGTCTTTCTCTGACTGACTTATTTCACTCAGCATAATACCCTCCAGTTCCGTCCACATCAGTGTAAATGGTAAGTATTCATCCTTTCTGATGGCTGAGTAATATTCCATTGTATGTATATATATATATATATATATATGTCATATTTATGTATGTATATATATATGTCACATCTTATTTATCTATTCATGTCGATGGACATCTCAGCTCCCTCCACAATTTGTTTATTGTGGACATTGCTGTTATGAATATTGGAGTGCAGGTGCCCCTTCAAATCACTACATTTGTATCTTTGGGGTAAATACCCAGTAGTACAATTCCTGGGTCATAGGGTAGCTCTATTTTTACCTTTTTGAGGAACCTCCATACTGTTTTCCAGAGTGGCTGTACCAGCTTGCACTCCCACCAACAGTGTAAGAGGGTTTCTCTGCATCCTTGCCAACATTTGTTGTTTTTTGTCTTGTTAATTTTAGCCATTCTGACTGGTGCGAGGTAGTATTGCATTGTGGTTTTGATTTGTATTTTCCTGATGCCAAGGGATGTGGAACATTTTTTCATGTGTCTGTTGGCCAATTGTATGTCTTCATTGGAGAAATGCTTGTTCATGTCTTTTGCCCATTTCTTGACTGGACTATTTGTTTTTTGGGTGTTGAGTTTGATAAATTCTTTATAGACCTTGGATACTAGGCTTTTATCTGACATGTCATTTGCAAATATCTTCTCCCATTCCACCAGTTGCCTTTTAGTTTTGTTGACTTTTCCCTTTGCTGTGCAGAAGCTTTTTATCTTTATGGAATCTCAATAATTCATGTTTGCTTTTGTTTCCCTTGCCTTTGGAGACATGTCTAGCAAGAAGTTGCTATGGCTGAGGTCACAGAGATTGCTGCCTGTGTTTTCCTCAAGGATTTTGATGGATTCCTGTCTCGCATTTAGGTCTTTTATCTATTTTGAGTCTATTTTTGTGTGTGGTGCAAGGAAATGGTCCACTTTCATTCTTCCACGTGTGGCTGTCCAATTTTCCTAGCACCATTTATTGAAGAGACTGTCCTTTTTCCATTGGATATTCTTTCCTGCTTTGTCAAAGATTAGTTGACCATAGAGTTGAGGGTCCATTTCTGGGTTCTCTATTATGTTCCATTGATCTATGTGTCTGTTTTTGTGCCAGTACCATACTGTCTTGATGATTACAGCTTTGTAATAGAGCTTGAAGTCTGGCATTATGATGCCACCAGCTTTGGTTTTTTTTTTTTTCAACATTCCTCTGGCTATTCGGGGTCTTTTCTTGTTCCATACAAATTTTAGGATTATTTGTTCCAGCTCTATGAAAAATGTCAATGGTATTTTGATAGGGATTGCATTGAATGTGTAGATTGTGCTAGGTAGCATAGACATTTTAACAATATTTGTTCTTCCAATCCATGAGCATGGAATGTTTTTCCATTTCTTTGTGCCTTCTTCAATTTCTTTTGAGCGTTCTGTAGTTTTTAGAATACAGATCCTTTACCTCTTTGCTTAGGTTTATTCCTAGGTATCTTATGGTTTTTGGTGCAGTTGTAAATGGAATTGATTCCTTAATTTCTCTTTCTTCTGTCTCATTGTTAGTGTATAGAAATGCACCTAATTTCTGTGCATTGGTTTTATATTCTGCCATATTGCAGAATTCTTGTATGAGTTCTAGCAATTTGGGGGTGGAGTCTTTGGGTTCTCCACACTAAATTATCATGTCATCTGTGAAGAGTGAGAGTTTGACTACTTTGTCAATTTGAAAGCCTTTTATTTCTGTTTGTTGTCTGATTGCTGAGGCCAGGACTTCTAGTACTATGTTGGACAACAGTGGTGAGAGAGGGCATCCCTGTCATGTTCCTGACCTTAGGGGAAAAGCTCTGTTTTTCCTCATTGAGAATGATATTCCCTGTGGGCTTTTCGTAGGTGGCTTTTATGATATTGATGTGTGTTCCCTATATTCCTACACATGGAGAGTTTTAATCAAGAAAGGATACTGTATTTGTCAAATGCTTTTTCTGAATCAATTGAAAGGATTATATGGTTCTTGTCCTTTCTTTTATTAATGTGATGTATCACGTTGATTGATTTGCAAATATTGAGCCACTCTTGCAGCCCAGGAATAAATCCCACTTGGTAGTGGTGAATAATCCTTTTAATGTACTTTTGGATCCTATTGGCTAGTATGTTGGTGAGAATTTTATCCCTGTTCCTCAGGGATATTGGTCTGTAATTGTCCTTTGCAGTGGGGTCTTGGTCTGGTTTTGGGATCAAGGTAATGCTGGCTTCATAAAATGAGTTTGGAAGTTTTCCTTCCCTTTCTATTTTTGAAACAGCTTCAGAAGAATAGGTATTAGTTTTTCTTTAAATGTTTGGTAGAATTCCTCTGGGAAGCCATCCAGCCCTGGACTCTTGTTTTTTGGGAGATTTTTGATTACTGTTTCAATTTCCTTGCTGGTTATGGGTCTGTTCAGGTTTTCTATTTCTTCCTGTTTCAGTTTTTGTAGTTTATATGTTTCCAGGAATGCATCCATTTCTTCCAGGTTGCCTAATTTGTTGGCATATAGTTGCTCATAATATATTCTTATAATTGTTTGTATTTCTTCAGTGTTGGTTGTGATCTCTCCACTTTCATTCATGATTTTATTTACTTGGGTTCATTCTCTTTTTGATAAGTCTGGTCAGGGGTTTATCAATGCTATTAATTCATTCAAAGAACCAGCTCCTAGTTTTGTTGATCTGTTCTACTTTCTTTGGTTTCTATTTCATTGATTTCTGCTCTAATCTTTATTAATTCTCTTCTCCTGCTGGGTTTAGGCTTTATTTGCTGTTCTTTCTCCAACTCCTTTAGATGTAAGATTAGGTTGTTTATTTGAGGCCTTTCTTGTTTCTTGAGAAAGGCTTGTATTCCTATATACTTCCCTCTTAGGACCGCCTTTTCTGCATCCCAACGGTTTTGAACAGTTGTGTTTCCATTTTCATTTGTTTCCATGAATTTTTTAAATTCTTCTTTAATTTCCTGGTTGACCCATGCATTCTTTAGTAGGATGCCCTTTAGCCTCCATGTATTTGAGTTCTTTCCAAATTTCCTCTTGTGATTGAGTTCCAGTTTCAAATCATTGTGGTCCGAAAATATGCAGGGAATGATCCCAATCTTTTGGTACCAGTTTAGACCCAATTTGTGATCTAGGATGTGATCTATTCTTTAGGATGGAATGCTCTGTATATATCTGTGAAGTCACCCTTATCCAATGTGTCATTCAAAGCCCTTGTTTCCTTGTTGATCTTCTGCTTAGATGATAGGTCCATTGCTGTGACTGAGATCTTAAAGTCCCCTACTAGTATTGTATTTTTATTAATATATTTCTTTAATTTTATTGTTAATTGGTTTATATAATTGGCTGCTCCCATGTTAGGAGCATAAATATTTGTAATTGTTAGATCTTCTTGTTGGATAGACACTTTAAGTATGATAGTGTCCCTCTTCATCCCTTACTATATAGCCTTTGGTTTAAAAACTAATTTGTCTGATATAAGGATTGATACTCCAGCTTTCTTTTAATGTCCATTGGCATGATAAATGGTTCTCCACCCCCTCACTCTCAAAATGGAGGTGTCTTTAGGTCTAAAATGAGTGTTTTATAGACAGCATATGGATGGGTCTTGCTTTTTTTCCAATCTGATACCCTGTATCTTTGAGCATTTAGCTCATTTACATTCAGAGTAACTACTGACAGATATGAATTTAGTGCCATTGTATTGCCTGTAAAGTCCCTGTTTCTGTAGATTGTCTCTGTTTCTTTCTGGTCTATGTTACTTTTGGGCTCTCTCTTCACTTACAAGATCCCCTTCAGTGTTTCTTGCAGGGTTGGTTTAGTGATCACAAATTCTTTTATTTTCTGTTTGTCCTGGAAGCTTTTTATCTCTCCTTTCATTCCGAATGACAGCCTTACTGGATAAAGTATTCTTGGCTGCATGTTTTTCTCATTTAGTATCCTGAATATATCATGCCAGCCCTTTCTGGCCTGCCAGGTCTCTGTGGATAGCTCTGCTGCCAGTCTAATGTTTCTACCATTGCAGGTTAAGGAGATCTTGCCTCAAGCTGCTTTCAGGATTTTCTCTTTATTTCTGAAATATGCAAGCTTCACTATCATACACTGGGGTGTTGATCTATTTTTATTGATTTTGGGGGGCATCCTTTCTACCTCTTGGAACTGAATGCCTGTTTCCTTTGCCAGATTAGGGAAGTTCTCAGCTATGAAATGCTCAAATATACCTTCTGTCCCTCTCTCTCTTTCTTCTTCCTTTGGGACCCCAGTAATCCTAATATTGTTTCACTTCATGATATCATTGATTTCTTGAAGCCTCCCCTCATGGTCCATTATTTGTCTTTCTCTCTCTTTTCCTCAGCTTCCTTGCATTCCATCATCTTGTCTTCTATATCACTGACTCTCTCTTCTGCCTCATTTACCTTAGCTGTGAGTGCATCCAATTTAGACTGCATCTCAGTTAAAACATTTTTAATTTTGGCCTGATTAGATTTTATTTCTGCACTAAGAGATTCTCTAGTGTCTTTTATGCTTTTTTCAAGCCCTGCTAGTAACTGTATAATCATTTTCCTGAATTCCAGCTCTGACATTTTACTTATATCCATATCAATTAGATCTGTGGCAGAGAGTATCATCTCTTGTTCTTTCCTTTGTTGTGAATTCCTCCTTCTAGTCATTGTGCCCACAGAAGAATGGATGAATGAGAGAACAAAATTAAAAATATCAACCATGAACCCAAGCAAAATACACACTACACAAGTCTGAAGAGGTCAGGAACCCAAAAAGAAAAGAAAAAGGAAAAAAAAAGGGGGGAGAATATAATCTCCCAGGTGGACAAAACAGGGTGATCCCTTGGTCCTAGGAATTTTTTGGTCTGTTTGTTAGAAGACACTAAATCTCAAAATTGTAAAGAAAGAAAAACTTATATATATACAAAAATAAAATTGAATAGAGTGAAAGGAAGCCAAAAATGAAGAATACAAATGTAAATGTAAAAACGAAAGTTAAAAAAGACTTACAAACAAAGAATTGACAAAATAAGAAACTAGCTGAAAAGGAAAAAAAGAAAAACAAAAAAGGAAAATTTTAAACTGAAAGATTAAAGAATCATGAGAAAAAAACCTTGACTTCTATATACTATTTTCCCTTAGCACTGGAGTTTTGCAGTTCTGTGTGCTTTGTAAACTTGGTATTCCTCTGATGTTCCAGTTGGTCTTCTGGGGGAGGGCCCTGCTGCACTGATTTTCAGGTGTCTTTGCCTAGGCAGAGTTGCATCGCCCCTTGCCAGGGGGCTAAGCTCAGTGTAAGTTGCTTCCAGTTGCTCAATGTGGCTTTTTTCCCTGAAAGCTTTCTGTGCTGCTTTAGAGGGTGAAAATAAAAATGGCGGAGCCCCATCCCCAGCCCTGGGGCTGAAAGATGGCGGCCCCCTCTCTTCAGTAAACCCTCAGGGAAAAGCAGTCTTCACTTTTGTGTGCACCAAACTGCAGACTTCTGTGGTGCGTACCCTCACCGATCCTCCCAGGGAAGGGAGGAGGTCGCCATGGGCCTGCCACTTGTAGTGCCCCTGCTCAGAGAGCAGTCGCCCAGTTGTGCCACAGTTCATGGTTTATGGCAAACCGAGCTGAAAGCCCACTCCCGGGCTTGCTGACTGTAGCCGGTTTCCCTGCTCCAGTGCTTGGAAACTCTGCTGGCTCAGGCAGCTCTGTTCTTTCTGTGAACCTGGGGATCCTGAAACCACATTGTCCCACCTAGGATTCTGCCCTGCTTCACCACCTGAGCACCTTTCAGGAAGGACATCTCTCACTAGAGCAGACTTCTAAAAGTTCTGATTTTGTACTCCACTGCTATATCACTTTCCGGTAGCCAGCTTGTGAGACCCTACCCGTCCCCCCGCACTGTTTATCTTCCAATATATCCCCTCCAATTCACTTCTCTGCAAAAGTGGTTGCTTTTCTATTTGTAGAATTCCAGCAATTCTTTTCTTACATCTCTGGTTGAATTCATAGGTGTTCAGAATGATTTCATAGATATCTAGCTAAATTCGAGGGACCAGATGAAAGGAGGTCTTCCACCATCTTGCTTCCCTCAATAGCTACTATTATTACCTCCATTCTAATGATAAGGAAACAGAAGCTCAGAGAGAGTGCTCAAGGATACTAGGTGATACGTGACAGAGCCAGAAGTCAACTCAGGTCCATCTGACCCCAAAGCACATACTTTTGCATATTTCTCTGTATTTCTTCTACTTGTTAGACAATATACTGAAAAGAGAACTATTTATTTTCAATAACATTTCTGTACATTAAAATGATGAGTATATTCAAGCTATATCAAGTAGAAGCAGATCATTAGAAAGAAATAATGACAGAATCAACTCTATGTATAATGTGTGAATCCACATATATTTAAGATGTAAAGCCACCCAGAAAGTTAAACACAATATTCCTTGGTTTCGTATCTGATCGATGGTCTTCTTTTAGTAGTTCCCATAATAACGTGGGGTTTTTTTGTTTTTTTTGTTTTTTTTGTTTTTAAGCAGGCTCCACACCCAGCATGGAGCCCAATACAGGGCTTGAACTCACCACCCCAGTCAAGACCTGAGCTGAGATCAAGAGGCAGGGGCTCAACTGCCTGAGCCACCCAGGCGCCCCTCCCATAATAAATCTTAAGGCTGGTTATATCACTAAGAAATCTCTCCAAACTTAGTTGGCAGTATTTAGATCAGAAATAAATCAAGAGAAACCAGCAACTTCATAGATTTTGAAATACTCCATATTATGTCCTACCAGCATCAAGGCCCTGAACCAGCCTAGGTCACAGAAAGGCTATTATTTAGGGTGGATTTTTTTTATAGACAATTCTATTCACCAGAAGATCTGTTAAACCACGATGAAAATAACACTTTTTAAAATGTAAGCAGACACATCATCAGTCATTCTTTTAAGGCCTGGCAGAGGAGCCAGGAAGATTGCCACCAACATACTATTCATTCTAACCGTTCCATCAATATTTGCAACTATTGGTAGAAGACATCACCAGGGCAAGCCTCAAAATCAAGGAGATACAGAGCAACAGAGATGCCTGACAATAACCAAGAGCCTGTTTGGATATGTCCTCAAAAATGAATAAAGTGTGCTTTCCATCATCTATGAAGTAATCTAATAAAACACCAGAATATGGAGCTATGTACTGAAGAAGAGAAGGAGGGAAAATATCAGGAGCAGTGGTTGAAGTTGCAGCGGTGTACTTCATAGCATCCGGTATCTATAAGCCTCTTCATCAACTGGGACAAACTTGATTTCTTATGGTCAACAGCAACATTGCTTTTTATTAGTTCCATATTAAATATGTCTGGTTAATAATAGTGTCAACAAAAATTTATGTTCTAAGAGTTTGGCCTTAATAACCAATTTGAGTTGACCACAGCCAGTTAGCTCCAAGCTATTCACAACCTCAGTGGGTGGTCGGCACAGACGTTGGGAAATGTTCCCAGTTGCTTTTGGATCAAGTCTCCTATGGGTTTTAGAACCAAATGGACCCTGTCCATCAGTGGTGTCATCAAGGAGATGTATAAGTGAATAACAGAATTCCGTCAATTGGAACTTCTAGGATAGTGTTTGTCTTCTTCACAGTGTTTATTTTCCACACTATAAGCACAGACTTCTCAGGTTCTGAGTTAATAGAGAAGACATTAAAAACAAAACAAAACAAAATTCCACTGCTTTGCTTATGGAGTCCTCAATCTATATACGTTAGTAACACCATCACCAATCGATAAAACAGACCTAATCTCTCCCAAATCAACAGAGGTCAACTCCAAGAATACAATCTTCAAAACTGAGTCATAAATGTTTCTTGTTGCAGTAGAGGCTGACAGCCAAGTCATTTATTTGGAAACTGCTGGTTGGGGCTAGGGTGGGAAATGACAGTAGTTATGTGCACATGAAGCATTTTTGCAGCTTATCCTCAGGTGACTTCTTGGAAGCTGATGCCTGTGGACTTTTATGAGCTCTATTTTTTTCATCAAGTCCTTAGGAAAGCCAAATTTCAATTGCCACTTAGAGTTCCCAGAGCTTGAATGTGCTAGCCCCTATATCTCCATAACTCACTCAGACTCTCATCCAATATAAAATGTAGGAGATTAATGTCTAATGACAGTTTTTTCCACCTGGGAAATACTAGCTTTCACTTGCTTGAAAAGTTCAAAATGAAGAGGAAACAAAGCCTTCCTCCTGATAGCAGAAACCCATAGAAATGTGAGTCCCTCAGTCTAGCCAGCGGTGAAAAGCATCGGCATAGCTCTATCCTTAGACCCAAATTAAAACCATCAGCTCAGCCTGACTGTGATGTGGCCATAACATTTCACCACATTAAATGTGTGATAACTGTGCATGAACAGGTAATGTGATCTGACAGTGTTCATTGTCACTACGGAGCTGTCATGTCTGAATTGTTTTCTCAATCTCAGAGAGTCAGTGTCCATCATGAGTCTTTATTCTAGCATAAATTTACTATGATGGTAATAATACATTCAGTGATGGAAGAAGAATTCAAAGCAGAAGAAGCAAATTAATATTTATTGAGTACTCACTATCTATCTGTGGCAGACAGATCCTACCACAACTCCCACTGATTTCCCACTTCCAGAGTTCACCCCTTTGTGTATTCTCCTTTCCTTGAGTGTGTGCAGGAACTGGGACTTGCTTCTAACCAATACAGTATGTCAAATTTAATGGGATGTCACACCCTTGATTAGGTTACATTATATGGCAAAGGTGATAGGCGGTCATTCCTGTGGTTATATTATGTTACGTGAGATTCCTTCTCAGCAGAGATTCTCCTTGCTGACTTGATGAAGTAAAGAAGTCCATGTGGCAAAAAAAAAAAAAAAAAAAAAAAATTGTGGATGGCCTCTAGGACCTGAGTACATTCTCCAATTGACAGCCTGCATAAAGCCTGGGCTCTCCATCACATGGCTGCAAGGAAATGAATTCTGCCAATAACCTGAATAAACTTGGAAGCAGGTTCTTTCCTCAGGTGAAAATGGAGCCTAGTTGACACCTTGATCATAGCCCTGTGAGATCCTGAGCAGAGGATGATGCTAAGCTGGACTTGGACTTCTGACCCATGGAAACTGGGATGACAAATGCATGTATTATTTCCAGCTGCTATATTTGTGGTAATTTGTTACAGCAGCAGTGGAAAACTAATACATTGCCATGAACGCTGTTTCAGTTCTACATCCTCCATCTTGCTTCATCACCTCCATAACGTTAGGAACTCTGATAACTAGGTAGGATGTAAAGTTGAAAAGTTCTTGCCCTTGTCTTAAGGAAATGGTCACACAAATTTTCAGAATTTTGCCTATGAGTTGAGGGAAATCTACCTCGATATCTTACTTCTAATACATAAACAGTCCTATAAGAATTATGACAGCCAACCATCTTTGAAATGGTTTGATACAAATTCTGTCCAGTACGATATTAGCAGATGCCACCAGTGCCCTGGATATATCCCTCCCCACTCATCATGCCTATTCATGACTTCCTGTGGCCAGTGCCTGTGACCCTAATAGCTAATGCTCTGTGGTATGCTCAGCTCATGGATGGGGCAGACCAAATGTTCTGGGGAACTGACATCTTTGAGAGCATCCCTTAGGCAATGGTGAATGGAATGGGAAGATAAAAGCCCACCCAGCTCTCCTGGTTCTCAAGTACAGCCATTCTAAGGAGTGTTTTACATCATTTTCTACAAGGGCTCAGTGAGACCAAGACCCAGGTGCCCAAAATGATAGCCTACTCCTTAACATGCTCTGTAATGGTTTCTTTCCTTTCCTGTCTCACTTCCCAGCTCTTACCAGTGGATCCTGGAATCTCCTTCCAAAATAAATGATTTGAACTAATTCCTCTTCTCAGGGTCTGCATCTGGGTGAACTCAACCAAAGAAGTAAGGGTACTTCATGATAGATGGACATTTGGTGAAACTGAATTAAGGACAAAAATAAGCACAGAGGTTGTCTTGAAGAGTACCCCTAAAATGTTCTAGGCAAAATATGTGTAAAAGGAGAAATAAATTGACCAAAACTTTACTGATTCTATTTGTCAAACTCAGTATTTACTAGCCAAGCTTTGATGAATAATTTGATCCCCAAATACAAATACTAGGAAGGCAGTGTGTTGGATGATAGACACTGATATTCTCCACTGGACAGTTATCTCCCCTGTTGTGAGATCACATGCTAGCATTCTGATTTATACATCAGTCTCTTAAGTTTGGTTATTGTGAGTCAATTTCAAAAGTCCTGTTAACCTGCACAGCAATCACTGATTACTGAACTTATCATGGTGATCATTTTACAATATACACAAATATATCATTATGTTGTGCACTTGAAACTAGTATGTTTTATGTCAATTATACCTCAGTTAAAAACAAAGTATCAGATTATAGAACTGCCAGCCCAGAACTCTCTATCTGGGCAGGCAGTCAGATTCCTTTTATAGGTTTATCACTTGCTTCAACAACCCTCATTATGCAATCAAAATCATACACAAATCCCAGGCAATCATATCTTGAGAAACAGAGCATTTTTATTCCTGTTTCAGCATGAAGGAACACTGGAAAGGGCATCACTAAATAAATAATGGGTATTCCAACATGAGCCAATAAGAATGAGAAAATGCCTGTTTTTGTGTCCCCTTTCTGCATATGCAACTTGGTAAAGACAGATCTTTTCTCACAAAGCTTTGGGTTCTCTCCACCCTCAACACCCAGTCCCATTTTCTTTTCAAACTTTCAAAATAATGCCCTTAACCACACTGACATAACAACTAGAACAACATTGACCAAAAAACCTCAAAAGAACAACAACAAAACCCATACACTAGTTCTTCAGGAAGTAGAAGCATTTATTAGCATTAAATTCTAAAAGAAATTAGTTGTCTGTTTAAGTGGCATTAGATAACATAAGAGTTAATCTTCAACCTAAGGGTAACATATTCAACTACAGCAGAGTGAAAGTGTTTCTAGTGGGGCAAAGCTAAGGAGACCTTGGAACCTTCACATTCTTGAACTAGGAGCAGGATTCTCAGCCCCCATGGAGACCCTATTAGCTCTCATGAGAGTTTCTTTACATGCCTTGCCTGTCAGCTGAATAAATAGATCTCACAATTATCTGTATGGCTGTTTTTGTTTTTGTTTTTGTTTTTGTTTTTTACAGGTATAGATAGATGCTTTTGATGATAGTACTTTTGAAGTCATGGTGGTGGTTAGCATTTTTGATGATCACTATGTATTCTCTCAGTCAATAGTCACTAAATAAAATTGTTGGTATTTAGAAAAAGCCTTGATAAATTTTTTTGGCTAAGAAGGAATCCTCACATAGTAAAAGATTAAGAGTCATGATTTAGACAGCCCAAAAGGGTAGCATGTTCCTTTAGATATCTTCCTTAAAAATCCATTTTCTTTTTTTAAAATAAATAAATTAATTTTTTAAAGTAAACTCTACCTCCAACATGGGGCTCAAACTCATGACCCTGAGATCAAGAGTTGCATGCTCTACTGACTGAGCCAGCCAAGTGCACCAAGAATCCATTTTCTGAACTGGTTTTTGAATGGTGAGACAAAGGGAGTAGTGAGTTCAATGTTACCTTCTCTGGTGGCCCTTGAATTTAGAAGTTCCAAACTTTTGTCCAAAGTGGATCCTGTGATATGAGGTAAGGATGACATTACGTTATGAAAATTCCCAAGTCTAACTGACGTGGGGCCTGTATTATAACCTGTGGTCGTGGTGTTAGGGCAGAGGGAAGGAGGAACAATGGCTCCATTTGAGGCTTAGCCCAGCATACTGACCAAAACAGAGTAATTCTCCCATAAAATATGGAAGAAGAAAGCTCAACCCTGTCTAGCAACCTTGGTTCCACCCCAGTGTTTCCAGGAGCTCTCTCTGAGGTTCTAGAGTTTGTGTATTCAATGAAACCTGGTTCCCTAAGTTCACAGGTGTAGACATAATTCAGGAGCTCATGGGACTCTTCAGAATTATGATCTTTCTCAGTACTATAGTGCTTCACACCTTTGTATGTATCTTCTTTTGATCATTTCTGCAACCCTATGACATGGGAAGGGGAGAATTATCCCATTTTACAGGTATGACAAACACCCTGTCTCACGTGGGTTGCCTTTCTCAGGGCCACTTAGCTACCACGTGGCAAAAGACTTGAACCCTTCTGAAACTAACCAAGAAGACAATTTCAAGTCAAACATAAAATAACGTAGTTACCTTTTGAGAATCACAGACTCTTTCTCTAAATCAGAATTTATAATCATACTGTGTTCTTATATGCCTTTAAAACCACACACATGCCACATAAAATGTGATATTTAACAAAACATATTTGGGAATCCAGGAGTTAAAATTGGAAAAAAAACATTAATATAAATAACATCTAGTATTTAAATCTCACTACTCAGTATCACTTTGAATATGTTTTTATGCACATTATACTTTATGTAGATTATTCCATTTCATGATCACCATTGTCCTCTAAGGCATTTTATGTAATTTTTAAGATGGGAAAACAGGCCCAGATTTTAAGTGACTTGTCCACAGTCACACTGCTCAAGCACTGGCAGGGGGGGAATTAGAAATTTGCCTGGCTGCCATTTTCTCTTATCCCTCACTTCTTCCCTGATGCCTAAATATTCCCTCAAGAGAACCTACATTTTTCTTGGAGCATTAATTATCTTTTGTCCCTATCACCTAGAATATAAATATTTAGGATCTTAGACTCTCCACCTCCGGTTCATTTCCCCATGCACTCCTTGAAATGTGTGAATTATCCCAGAAGATCTCAGACAAAGGGAAGTCGAATTGGACTTACTTATCAGGCCCTTTTCTCTCACCCACTAAATATCTCATTACCATTGACCAGCCGGATGTCAGCATGTCACACATTATTCCAAGAGCAGAGCAAGAGCCCCTCAGGTCGGCAGATAATCAAGAAACAATGTTATGAGAGTTGACATCTTATGAATAATTATTTTAAAAATCTGTTCATTTCTCTTCCTTCAACTCCAGATAGGCAAGTTGGTCCTACCAAGTTGCTCAGTCCAACTGTGATGAGAACATCACTTAAACAAGAGACCAGTTGCCCTTATATATTTCTTTTTTAAAGTAAGTTTATTCAAAGGTTATATTTTGTGAGAGTGGATGGTCAGGAGAGTATAAGGCAAACAATTCTGAATGTCAAACAGGCAACTGCTGGACTCCTCTGGGAATGCCTCTTAGATTTACTGGGCCCCAATTCTCCTGTTTCACATAAGTGCTGGTATCAAGTTTTTGTTGCTGGGATGGCAAAGGGTGGAAAGTTGATAATTACTACAGATGTGAACACAGTACATTTTAAGTTTATTATAACTTTGAGGGACACCTAGATAAATTTTGAGATGGAAAAGTTCGACAGTTGAGCTAACTAATGACTTCCAAAATATTGTTTGACTTGCAGCTCCATTTTCTCTGAGAATATGAGATCCATGCACGTTAAGTTGCCAGGTTAAAGAAGGGATATATGCACTCTCTGTTGTCTTTAGGAAACTGACGTGGGCTCCCGCCCTGGGAGGGCCACATGATGGCTTAAGGCAGCTCTTCATCCTCCAAATGCTACTTCACAGGGATGCTGGTTGAATGAAAAGGAATATTTTGATTTGCTGGATATTAATAACTCTATCCAGTGTATGATACACCATTAATTTAGGGGTAGTTTGGGGAAAAGCAATATAGCACCATACAAGATGTACACATTGCTCAAAATGCCCATCTTTGTTTCAGAAACATAAAACATGGAAAATATCAACAATGAAGCTCTCCTACAGCTTTTCTCAATGAGTGGCCTACATGCATATTCCCCCACACTACAGAATTGGGGGCAGGGAGTGGGGAGGGAGCTGGAGCCTCCCCTTTAAGAGCTTACACAGGGATAATCTAAAGCCACTACCAGGATCTAGAACTTGGAACAAATTAAGATATCTCCACCAAACACATTTTACAAAGATGACCTTAGTTCCAGACAAACATCAAAAAGAAATATCCATAAAAGGCACACACTGGGAGAGAATGTGTGGAAGATGGGTGGCTCACCGCTTTGCTGTTAGCCTGGGGTGCTGATACCTTCCTAGCAGGAGAATACCTCCTTGAGTTCCTCCAGGACAGATGCAGTGGAAGACAATTAGGCACGTTTCAATTCAATGACTCCAGCATTGTCATTTATCCTCCTTGAACCTCAGTTTCCCCTTTTGTCCTGTGTACTCTTGGATTCCCACAGTAGGGCAGCAAGGAGGAAACTTTCATCTCTAAAGAGTTAAATGACTCCCATCAAGTTCACAGCTAAGGAATGGCAGAAGAAGGGCTACATGCAACCTTGGCTTTTGGTCTGTAAACCCAGTGTTGTGTCCACTGCATAAACATAGAGCCTGTGCATTTATGTGACTCAGGCTTTCTTGGGAGGTTGAGAGGAGAGCTTTCCAGGTCTAAAGTGACCAGCTGTCCTGGTTTACCTTGGGACTGAAAGGTTCCTGGGACATGAGACTTATTGTATTAAAACCAGGAAAATCTTGGGCAAATGAAGACAAAGTGCTCACTGGAGCTGGACCATCTTTCTTTTGCTGTGGTTCTCAACCCTGGCTACAAAATAGAATCACCTGGAGGGATTAAAAATGCTGATGCCTTGGTGCCATCCCAGACCTTTGAATATGAATCTCTGGGTATACTTATATTGTTTTTTAAAATAAATCTCTGAAGGCTATTTTGATGTATAGTGAAGATTGGGAAAAACACTGATTTAGAATATACCATCAATGACTTTCTTCAGCTGACCACACAAAAGGGTTAAGTTTACATAATTGTCCACAATAAAGGTGGAGAGAGTGGCTCAACAAAGTTTTACTAAAAGGGATATTGGAGAAGTTTGGTTTCCGCAAGGAAGTAACAGCTGGAATGAGCCCTCAATTGACAAAATCATCCAATTGTAGTGCTGGGGGACTCCAAAGACCACATTTACCAGCTACAGCCCCAGGACTTGTGTGGAGAGAGAGATGCTGCTTTGGAAAACCATTTTCCATAGGTTGGCATCCAGTCCCCCTGGCTCACCTCAAGGAGGAGGCAGACCATGGCCAATATGGTGTGATGAAAACAAATCTCTGTGGAGCGGGAGTTTTCTTCTAACTACCAAACAAGGTAAGCATTTTTGAGAGGTTTAGTGGAATCTGACTTTTTTTTTAACTTTATTTTTTTTAAGATTTTATTTATTTATTTGACAGAGAGAGACACAGCGAGAGAAGGAACACAAGCAGGAGGAGTGGGAGAGGGAGAAGCAGGCTTCCCGCTGAGTAGGGAGCCCGATGTGGGGCTCGAGCCTAGGACCCTGAGATCATGACCCGAGCCGAAGGCAGACGCTTAACGACTGAGCCCCCCAGGCGCCCCTGACTTTTTTTTTAAGAATTAAAAATTTTGGAAAGCCTCAAAATAAAATCTCGTGAGAAAAGAAGAGTCATTTCTGACTAAGCTTCAAATGAAATCGAGAATATCACTTAATGATTAGGATACCTGACATGCCTTGTTTTCCCTGATGCTGTGGCATTCTGCATCATTAGCTATCTTTTGAGAACAGACCAAAGCTGGACTTGTGTAAACAGCACAAAGTTGAAAATAACTTCTCACCTATGTATTTAAAAATTGCACATGATATTTAATTGATGCCTATTCTATGACATGATTTGCCCATAGTTGGTTGCAATGGCCAAAAGTGCCACTCAAAGTAAAATGTCAACCAGTCTGTATATTGTTACTTTCTGATCACTGGTTTTTTTTTTTAATTGTAAAAACAATACAGTTGAATGCAATTTTGAGCAAAAATTCCTTCTATTCCCCAGCAATTATTTTCATTTTTGTGCTTCCACATTCCTCTTATTTTCAAATGACGGTATAAATAAGAAGAACCCAGAATTTAATACTTACTAAACGTCTCTGGAGTGGGATGGTTTTATAAGTTTTTGAAGCAATAGAATATATTACAAAGAAAAAGACTGACCAATTTATTTATATAAAAGTTAATTCTCTCAGAAAGTATTGTATGTTTATATGTATGCAGTAGACATAGTCAAGTGGCATTTAGGGTCTTGTCCATCTTCTTTCCAGGAACTGTACTTCAGAGATTGGAAGGTAAAAATGACATTTCCCAGGGCTGCCTGGGTGGCTCAGTCGGTTAAGCCTCCAACCCTTGATTTCCACTCACATCATGATCTCAGGGTCGTGAGATCGAGCCCCATATCCGCTTGGTGGGGAGTCTGCTTCTCTCCTTCTCCCTCTGCCCCTGCCCCAGATCGCATGCACATGCTTTCTTTCTCTTTCTCTCTCAAATAAATAAATCTTTATTTTTTTAAAAGTGACTTTTCCCAGGCTTCTTTGCCGCTGGGAAGGTAGATTCAAATTAGATTCCCTCATTAATGCATTCCTATGAGGATGTGGAGGCAGAGCCTTCATTTGGCTATTTGTTTTGTTTTTAGGTCTGGCTGTAGAGATGTGAGGCCTTCTTGAACAGTATTCCCATGTCTAATCCTCACCTTTGTGGTTGTCAGGAGACATTTGTATTGCAATGGTGGTGGCTTCCCGACCCTTAGATGTCAGCTGCAGTGGGTGTTCTTCCTGGTGGTGGCAAATGTGGCTGAATCCTTTAAGGGCCAGTTCTGTGACCCTGCAGGTGTCATTCACAGAGGCTCAGACTAGAGGCTGTCCCTATAGAACTTGCAGGGATTTTACAAGCATCTAATTCTCTGTGTTAAATCCCTTTCTATTTAAAATATCTAGAGGGATTTCTGTTTTCTGAACTGAATTGTGACTCATACCAACTGGAAAAACATCTTCAGAAAACAAAACAGAAAGACCAATATGTTTGTCATATGAAATATTGGTAGGAAAAGGAAAAGACCCCAAAATGGGAAAATGGAAAAAAAATGAGTAAAATGAACCAGTTCACACAAGAGGAAATGCAAATCAGTAGAAAGTACCTGAAGTGGATCTCTTTTCAGGAACTGCCTTGTGGCAGACTTACCCCACATTGTGGCAAAGCAGCGACACCCACAATGGATCCCACTCTCTTGCCACAAGTGGTTAGTTGCCCTATAAATCCCCTCTTCAGAAATTTGACATTGGAAATGAAATCTCTGTGTTTTCCTGGTAACTGGAATGAAGACACGTATAACTTGCCTGTGGACTCAGACATAGAGAAAGGTGGTTTGTAGTGGGAAAGAAAAGTAAGCAAGGAACAAGAAGGACCTGGAAGAAACCAAGGTAGGAAAGAGGTGGAGAGAGAAGGGTCCTCTGGTTTCAGTTTGTTCCTGAGGCCTGGGAAGATATTTCTGGTTTTGTTTAAGTTAATGTGTTTGGGCTACTTGTAAATAACAATAACAATAATTCCAACCAATATCTCCACAATATCAGAAAATACACTAAAGATCATTCACTCAACTATTTATTGGGTATCTTGTGCCAGAACTTGGGGAATGGGACTTTGGGTAAGACTAAGCTTTCATCTTCATAGAGTGTACAATTTGGTAAGGAGAGAGATACTGATCAAGTATTTATGAGACAGTGCAGGTTTTTCCTAAGGGTCTACACCAGGATTGATGTATTCTTCACTAAATCATTTAGAATAGAAGATTAGCCCAAAATAATCATTTATTCATTTGTGGTTGGAGAAGTCTCTTCTGAGTGTTTGCGATGCTTTTGTCTTCTCTTCAGGCAGAGCACCCTTTTATTGCTATCATAAAATATCCAAAGTCAAAAGCTTTCATGACGGAAGGGTAGAAAATCTGACTGTAGAATCTGAGACTCTAAGCATGACTGTCCAAGTCACAGAAGGTTTCCTACTGACTCCACCAAAAGTAGATCTTTGTCCCTGGTCATAGATGAGTATCTTTCCTCCCAGTGACAAACACTAAATGACTCAAAAGGCTAAACCCAGAAACACATGGACACTGAAGAACTATTACAGTTCTTATGCAGGCACCCATGATTTCTCCTGAATGGTCCTGCTTTGATTCCAAAATCTGTATGTGAAGATATTTATCATCATTTTCTTCCATGAGATCTCACACTAAGGAGATTTTGGAAAGGGATAAAAATATCTTTTGGAGTATATTTAAAAATCCATGTTTTTTAAAAAGATGCTAGGGAATTTTCTGTGATTCCTGAAACTAGTTACCAGCTGGCTAACACTTTGACCTGTTATAAGCTGAGGACTCTAAAAGTAGGACAATGTTTGTCCAGGAGAAATGCATCTGGAACCAGAAAGACTGGGTTCTGATGACATCCTGACTCTATTTCCAAGTTGCATGATCTTCTAAGTCTTATTTTACTTATCTGTGAAATGTTGTGTTCCAGCTCTGTGATTCCCTGTTGACCAAGAGCTGACAAAAGGACAATAAAAATGCAATGGCACAAACAGAAGATGGAAGGAGAGCATTCTGTGCAGTTGCTGCATTGCCTGCAGACTACAAGTTGGTGTGAAACCCTGAATTAGAGGAAGCGGAAGATGAGCCAGACTCAGCTCACACCAACAAACATGTTATAGCCAGAGGATGCTTCACCCTGGTTAAATACCAGATGAATTAAAGGCTGTTGCCAGAAGCTGTGAAGAATGTCACTGGGATGCCATCTGATTGCCTAATGAATGCTATGAGTGAAGGGTGTCAGCTCCTAAGAGAAGGTCAGCCACATTTCCAATGGTTCAACTGCGGGGTTTGGCTGGAGGCACCTACAGACACACAGGTGCCGGGAAATGTCTCTTTCTTGCATTGTGCACTGGGACAGGCCAACTCCACACTGTCAGATGAAGTGTAGCATAGATAGCCTGGGTCACAGTGGGAAAAGACAGCAAATTTGGGGCAGGCAAATGGGCTCTGGGGAGCAGAAGAGTATGCCTATGTCGGGACTCTTCTCTCTCTCTTTCTTTTTCTTTCTTTCTTTCTCTTTCTTTCTTTCTTTTTCTTTCTTTCTTTCTTTCTTTCTTTCTTTCTTTCTTTCTTTCTTT